>NW_005201259.1:138778-150858 GCF_000372725.1 Emiliania huxleyi CCMP1516 | reverse complement strand
AAACGAAGGGGAAATGGTCTCCGTTAAGGCGCGGAAAAAAGTGCGCCTGGGCTGGACTTCTTCGGAAGGGGGAGGCAGTTTTCGAGGAGAGGGGCAAGAGGGGGAGGCGTTGAAGCCCCTCAAAGGCACCCAGGTTGGCAAGCGAGCGGGGGAACCCTTCGCCGAGAAAGGGTCCCCGCGGTTTCGCCATCGCCGCCTGGGGGAAGCCCCGGTCGCTGTCACGACGCCTGCAGTGTGCCGGGCCTGTTGCTACCCTTGGCCCCGCGCTTGCAGCAGTGCCACGGTGGTTTCCCTCGCCAGAATTTGGCGGTGGGGGATGGGGGGGGGGATCGGGCTCCCTTGGGGGGGGGGGGGGGGGGGGCACGAGCAGAGAGGAGAGAGAGAGAGAGAGAGCTGCTAGAGGAGTGAGAGGTGCACATGCAGCTGTGAGAGCGAGTGCCTGCTCCGACCCAGAGGCGACCTCGCTGCGGAGGAGGTCGCCGGCGGAGAGGTGGGTCGCGTCAAAGTGCTCCACCAGCCGCGCGCATTGCGTCCCTTTCCCGGAGCCCGGCCCGCCCATGATGAAATAGACTGCATTCTCGCCGGCCCGCTCGCCTACAACGGTGTAGGCACTGGCGAGTGAAGCCGCGTGGTTGCTTCTTGTGGCACTTGCCACCCACAGGCGCCATGCGTTGTGTGAGGCTTTCGGTGGAGACAGGCGCGCGGCTGGCGATTGGGTGGTACGGGCCGATGGACACATATGTGCATGCATGTCTCGAGCACGCCTCTCTGGCTGCTGCCGGCCGGCACGTGCTGCGTCGCTGCAAGCGCCATTCGCGCACGTTGCTGCCGCAGACGAGAGGCGCTGCCACCCGACGAGACCACGAGCGCCTGCGCAAGCGTGGCCGACAGCAGGACGGAAGGCCAGAGCAGGAAGCGCGCCATATACACACACATGGTGTCAAAAGAAACGATCCGCACTTGCGCGCACTCGAGGGGCCAGGATATGCAGCAAGGAGGGCGGAGCTGCGCCGAAAGGCGAAAGAAGCCGAGAGAACAAGGGAACGGCAGGCGGCGGCGGCGGCGCAGAACGAGGCAGAGGAGAGCGACGCGACAGAGGAAGAAGCGACAAGGGAGAGCACGACGAGAAGGGGGCGACCGCGAGGTGGCACGAAGGTTGAAGCGAGAATCGGAGAGAGACTGCGAAGAGAGATAGGAAGAGGCGGACGCCCAAGGGTGGGCGACGGCTAGCGCACCACACCCCTCTCCTTAAAATCCCTCCCTGTGTGGTGGCGGCGTGCCGTCCTCCCATCCCTCCCTTGGGTTGTCCTTTTCTTTCTTTCTTTTTGGGCGGGCGACGGCTTGCGACACACCTTCTGTCCCGTGAAATCCCTGTGTGTGTGGTGGCGGCGTGGAGCGAGGACCGAGGTGCCGCCTCCCATCCTGCTGGCATGTTTTCTTCTTTCGGTGAGCCGGTGGGTGTGCCAGTCCGCGCCAGTCCGCGCCCTTGTCGTGCCAGCGTGCTGTGAGAGAGGCTTGTGTTTTAACAATTCTTCTTTCTTTGGACATCCTTTGGGAGAGAGAGATTTTAGGAGACCAACAAGAAATCACGACTCTCACAGTGATTTGGGCTCCGCAGCTTGTTAGCCCTCAGCCGAAGCTGGGGCCGGTCCCGTAGCCGAGAGAGCCCGCGCCCATGAGTTTGACGCGGTCGGGGGGGCCTGCGGAGAGGCCAGCGAGGTGGCGATCGCTGTACTTCATGGTGCCCTCGGTGGGGCGGCTGACAAGCCAGAGGTCGATACTCTGGACGACCCATAGGATGCCAACGAATGCCTGAAGGAGAGGGAGGCGAGGCCAGAGGCAGGCTCAGCTGCTCTCGGGTGATCTCGCTTTGGTGGCTGAAGGACCCGATGGTCCTGTCACATTCGCGTTCCGAGTCGTGGGGGTAGAAGAATTCGAGGTAGAATCGAGTCAGCACATCCTTGTAGTACAGAGGACCGCCAGGCTCGCCGGCAGCATCCGCAGGGAGGCAGCATATGAGGCACCAGTCTTCTGGAGAGCTCAACAGCTGCGGCCGCGATGGCGGAGTCGGCCGCGGTTCGAGCGAGCAGCTTTTGGCTGCGGGATCGAATCGCGGAAGGCTCATGCCCTCGCGGAGCGACGGGCGGGTCGCGCGGCGCGCGCGTGTGCGAAATGCGACAACAGACGACAGATGCCAGACGCCTGAGCGCTGTACGACTGAACTTTTGTTGCCGCAATCGCCACCGCCGCCATCTTGGACGAGCAGTGCGAGCGCGCTCGACGGCGGCCAGCCGTCGCGGGCCGGGCCGAGCCCGGCCTCAACCGGCCGCGCCGCCGTAGCAGGCCCGGAGGCCCACATGGCGGCCGACCAGCTGATAATCCTTTGGCCGCGTTGGGTAGCGAGGATGTGTTAAGCGGCGATGTCGGGTGAGAGTGTGTGTGCGTCGTGTTCGCGTCTCCGTCTGGTGTCTAATTAGCTCCGAGTGTAGAGGGGGCGTTCCGCCGCTAGCGGCTAGGGGAACGACCCAAAGCGTAGAGCCAACGACCCTCGGAGACCCGTGTTTACTCTCTATGGCCCCTTCCCTGCGAACGCGCACCCCCCTAGGGCCAGGGCTTTCTTGCTCGTAGCCCGATCCCAATCGTCCGGCCCGCTGCGGTCTAGCGTCTAGGCTCAAGGCTGCGGTGCGCTTCTTAGCCTCCCCGGCCCCCTGGGCGTGCGGCAACTACTCGCTCGAGTGGTCCTCCTCGAAACGAGGCTCGAGGCGGGAGCGAGAGCCACGGGCCCAGACCTGTTCTTTCACACCTCACCTCGAGGGTCGGCGGGCCCTCCCGGCGGGGCGACGCCGACGCGGGGGTCCGCCGTCCGCAGGGGGGGGGGGGTGCTCCTCTCCACACGCGGCGGACACACAGGGGCTAGGCATTGGTCCCCGGTAATGAAGTGTTGTGGGAGGTATGTTGCTAGCGACTCGGGCCCTTTCCTGGTGGTTGCCATGGCGTTATTCGCTCCCGCCTCTCCTTGGCGGCGGCCCGCCGCCGCTGGCTATGCAGGTCGTGGATAGCTTGTGCCCCCGCGACGATCGCGTCCGCCTTTGCCCGCGCCGTTCGGTTTACCGGCTCCCGCCACCACGCAAGTTTGGTCAGGGCCCTCCGGTGCGCGTCTTTGTTTTCTTGGCACCGGAACCGATCGGTCAGCATCCTCGCAATCTCCGGCACGTGCGTTGACAGCTGCGCGAGATCACCCGAGCCTGTGGCTCCGGACCTGAAGGGAGTCTCGTCAATGTAGCCTCCCAGCAAAGGAAGGAGCGACGGGTCATCTTTCGTCATCTTTCGTAACCGCCCGGTGATTGCGTCGACCAACTGCTGCGGCCAGCGCAGCAGCTCCGCCGTCGCGCTGCGCGCGGGACGCACCACCGCCGTCGCGGAGGCGAGGAAGCTCTCGGGACAGGGGACCGCGAGGAAGGCGCAGAGCGCTCGCAGGTGCACGCGAGGCTCTCTTGTGAAGAGCTCGGTCCTCAGGTCGAGCCAGCCAACATCCGCCTGCGCGAGGCTGGCCGGCGCGGCGGCGGCGCCTGCGGATGCGCCTGCACGGGCGCACGCGCATGCGAGGCCACTCGACCCCTCCACCGAACAGGTGCAGCCATGCTCGGCGACCTTGGCGCGCAGCCGCAGGATCTTGGCGAGCAGCGAGAGTCTGGACCACGCCTTTGTGCTAAGGTAGGCGAGCTCGCACACGGTGAGCGCGTGCCACGATTGGTCGGTGGGTGGGGCGGCACCGCCCGCGGGGCGCAGGTCCGCACTCGACCGTTCCACCAGCCAGCGCGTCGCCTGCTTGCGGACCGAGGCGTGAATAGACGCTCTTCACCGCCCACGACAAACTCTCTAGCAAGCGAACGCCATCATATCGAACGGGTTGCGCAACACGTGCAACAGCCGGAGGGGCAGCTGCAGCCCCGCCGCCATATCAAGCAGCAGAGAGATCTGCAGCAGCAAGTGTGTGGGGTGAAGGTGATGTATCCATGTGCACAGCCGAGCAGCAGCTTCTAGCAGCTTACTGCGGCGTGCGTGCGTGTGTGTGCGTGCAAGTACCTGCGCGGTGCCGTTGAGGGCCATGAGGTCCTCAGCTGTCTGGCCGCCCTTCTTGTCGCCGATGGCCAGTAGACCGCGGCCCTCGCACACCCCTTGGTCGTCAGTCTGGCTCGCAGCGCACCAGCGGCCCTGCCATGGGAGCGCGCCGCCGAACGAGTAGTTGAAGCCCGACTGCATACGCCCGTAGACGGCGCACGTGACCGAGTTGCGCACAAGTGAGGTGAAGAGAGCCGTCCGCCTTGAGGCGCCCTCCCCGGACGTCAGCTGACGTCCTGTACTCGCTGCGCGTAGCGACCTGTACTCGCGCAGCGAACCGTGCTCGTGCGCCATGACGATGTTGGGGTGCGCATCGAGCAGAGCGCCCACCAAAGTGTGGCCAGAGCTGGAGTAGCCGACGAACATGGAGAAAGTGCGTAGCTGAGCAAACGTAGCTGAATCCAGGTGGGACGACCGATCGGCCACCGCATCGCGCTGGCCAGAGGTGAGAGTGTGCTGCAGGCAGTCTCCGCCCGCCTGCGAATCAGCCAGCGACAGGGGCTTGCGCTCGAAGCCCGCGCGGAGCAGGTGCTCGGCGTGCTCATAGTCGCTGCTTAGGGACGCTCGCTTGGCCGGCAGGGCTAAAGTCACGCACGCCGTCGTGAGGCGAAGCCCAATCCAGCCGCGGCCCCGATTCATCGAGACGCACTGACGCACAAAAACAACGACGGAGCGTCACTTCGAGGGCGGTGCAAGGCGGGGCGGATTTTAGCCCGCGAAACGTAAAAGTCGCGTGGAAGCAATTGTCTTGGATTCCGGCTCCTTGCTGGATAGGGGCGTTGCCGATACTACCTATCCCCAGAAACGCAGCGACGCGAAAATGGCGAAAATAGGCGAAGGCGAGGGCCCAACTTCAGAGAATCGTGCTTTTTGGGTGGAGGTTGGGTGTGTTGGGTTGGGTTGTGTGGGTGAGGTTGTTCCGAGTGAGGTTAGGTCGTCGGCGCGAAGGGTGAGGTCTCGACCGCCGCCGCTCACGCCAGCGTACGGCCAACATCGGTGTTTTGGCTTCGCCACCGTCCAAGGCGTGCGCCATGCGCTCGCCGACATCGACGAGGGAGCACGCTGTCCGGACGAGCGGCTTGCTGTGCGGACGCCTTCTTGTGGCTCTCGTCGAGAGCGTTTTGCGGCCCGGCGGGTGGGAGAGCATGTGTCGTTATGATGTGTCACTGTGTGCGTCACATCGATGTGGATAACAAGCTACAAGCACGGTCGATCCGTCAAAGCGATACACTCGTTCCTATCACGTTGGAGGTTGGATGGCTTACACGGAGCTTCTGTGCCGGCACACAGGATCAGGAAGAGCGGCCGTGCGGCAAGAAGAGCTCGATGGGGAGCGAGAACCGTCAGATTTTCAGGTGCAACCTGAAGTCCGTCCCAAGCGCGCTCAATCCCTCCCAAGCGAAAGCCTGTGGCTCTCTCGAACTCGTCGATACTCGCAAATGTGTCTTGTGTGTGGGAATAAACCATAAAAGTAGCTTTGAATACGCCCACGAAAGGCCGCTTGGTGAGTGGTTGGGGTGGCCTCAGACATCCCCAAGGGAGCCTCTGCGGTGCCCCATAAGCAGCTTAGTGATTGTTGAGACTTTAAACGATTCGTTTGAAGAAACGCAAACAAGCCAGACACTACTATGGTCACCAGTAAACCATAATTCGACTTTGAGGGATCATATCTCAAAAAGCCGGGAGATAGCATCGCATTATTGTTGCATATTATGCCACATAAGGTCAGACTTGATCCCACAAGCATCAAGAACCCGATGCTCCGGCTCGACTGTGCCGGCACACTGCCTCCTCGCGCCTGCTGCTAGCAGCCGTCGCGGCCCGTGGTGCACCAGAGAGAGAGGTCGACACGTTGCCCCCGCCGGCGAGTCCGCGCGGCTCAAAGGCCGGCCAGAAGGTGTGTGGTGACGGCACCGTGGCAGGAGTGCGGAGAAGAGCTCGCCGAACGCGAGCAGCAGATGGCCAAAGTGTGCCAGCGCGAGAGCCTCGCGAGCGGGCGCAGAAGGAGCTCGCCGTGACACGATGCCGGGCGGTGGTGGTGCTCTGGCGACTGTGCACAGTGGGCAAGGTCAGGCTGCAGCAGGGCAGCACGATGGTAGTGCCCTGCTGCAGCCTGGCCTGACATGCACAGGGCGAACAGAGGCGGTACTATCGTCCGCTCGTCGTCGAATCTGGTCGCCCTGGTGCTGCCCTGGCCTTCTGTCTGCCCGCTCAATGGGTGGCAGGTGCCTCTGCTGCTGTGGCATGCCTCACGGCTGCGGCTGGCCGGCGCCTCGGCGCGTCAGCTCGGCTCGGCGTAGTGATAGTGGCCAGCGCAACTCGCCTGGACTCAACGCTCAGCCAGGAGCTCCCGCACGCGCTGGCGCGAGTCATGGCGCATGCAACGCGCAGCAATGCTCGCCTCGCCTCGCGCAAATGCGACCGTCCTCGCAGCCGACAGTCCACCGCCTGCTAAAGAAGCACAGCGACGAAAGCGGCACCGGCGACACATGGCAGGCTGCTGGTCATGACGCAGTCATAGGGTGTTGTGTGCCGTCAGAGTGACTCTCTGTGTGTGTCAGGGATAGTCAGGGCTGTCCATCAGAGCTCCAGTAAGCTCGGAGACACCCCATTAGCGCGGCTCGACTTCTTTGAGTCACTGCCTTCCCGGCGGTTTGGCTGTAGAGCCTCTACAACAAACTCTACAGCAAAATCGCGCTCTACATCGCTCTACAACGGAGGCGCTTCGTCCCGCGGCGGATGTAGAGCTCTACAGCTCTACAGCGCTCCAGAGCGCTCTACATCTCTACAGCTCTACAGCGCTCTACACTCTACATCCTCTACACCCTCCCTCAGCGCCAACCCAACAAAAAGCACGTTTGGGTTCTCAAACGCGGGATTTCGTTTTCTTTCCCAGCCTCCAACAACGCCTCCCCGGCGCAGAGGGGCCCCCGGAGGGATGCACAACCGCCTCACGCCACGCCGCTTGCGGCGGTCCTATTCGCAGCTGGAGCACTTGGAGCACTTGCATCGGAGTACTCGAGTACGGAGGATTCCTATTTTTTGTATTTGCGTGCTCCCAAAGCCCTCATCACGAAGGAGTACGAGCGTCGAGCGCACGTCGCCGCCTGCCGACGGCGGCGGCGGCGGAGGAGAAGGCGCCGTCGGCAGAGGCGCCACAGATATGGCGCCAGTCGCAGCCGGCGGCGTGAAGCTCGCGGTGAGGTTGAGCGGTCGCAGAACGCGTTGCGGGCTTGGGGATGCGGCCTTGCTCGACGGTGGCTGCTCAGGCGACTGCAGCTGCTCGTTCTCCGACGCCGGCGCCCCCGCCGGCGACGGGCAGCACCCGTGCGGGCAGCTCTTGAGCTTCTTGCGCCCGTGATTGTGAATCAACGAGCAAGAAGAGACGGCCGTCTCGTCGAACATGGGATCAAGCATGGGATTGACACTCATGCGAGTCCAATCGAGCCAACGTGGCAGTCCAGCCTAATAAATAAATAAATACAACGGACATCCCAAGCTAGGGCTGGGTCGAGGACAGACACGTCCCCACCTTTGCAGGATTTTGCAAAAGCGAGGGGGGAGGGCGCATCGCCGCGCGGAGAGGGCTGGGCAGTCCAGCCTGCTGTGCACCTCTGTGGCCGAGAAAAATCTTTTTATTTGAAGAGAGAAAAGGATGAGCCGGGCCGCCGCGGCCGGCGCGCGCGCGCCAGCGCAATGCCTGGGTGTCCCAAAAAAGAAGAAATGGGCGAGATCCCGCGAGCAATTTGTCGCTCGCAGATCACAGACGCTTCCCTGGAAGAGCTCGGTCGCCGAGAGATGCTGTCGCTGCCGCAGTCGTCCTTTGCCCTCTCCGCGCCGGTCTCGGCGATGCGTGGCGTCGTCCGCAGCGGCCTCGCCCCGCGCATGGGCGTTGAGACCATGTGAGCGCGAGTGCCAGCGCGAGCGCCAGGCTGCGCCTTTCTCCGCTGCACTCTGCATCTCCTCATCAAATAGGGAGGGCGTGGGGCCCGAGACGGGCAACAAGGTGTTTGACCCGGTCGGCTTCGCGACGCTGGGCGGCGACGAGACGCTCGCCTTCTTCAGGCACGCAGAGATCAAGCACGGCCGCGTGGCGATGGTGCGCACTCTCGCTCGCCATGAGGACACTGGCTGCGGGTCGCCGAGCAGAGCGGTCGTAACGCCCCGCGCAGGCGGCGATGGTGGGCTTTCTCTTTCACATCAACCACATTCACTTCCCCGGCTACCTCTCGCCCACCGCCGGCGTCACATTTGAGCAGCTGTCTGCCGTCGGCCCCTTCGAGGCGCGCCCCCGCCGCCCTCACCTCCGCCGCCGAGCCCGTCACCGCCGAGGATGCCTCCACTCGCCGACCCCCCCCCCCACCCCCCCCCCCACCCTCCTCTTCCCCCCCCGCCTCCGCCGCCGCCGCCGCCTCCGCCGCCGCCGCCGCCACTTCCGCCACGGCTCCGCCGCCGCCGCACAGTCCCGCCATCTTGGCCGCGGCCCCTCCCACCGTCGCCCGTCGCCCGGTGCGTCAGGCGTGGAACAGGATCCCGCTGTTGGGCCAATGGAAAATCTTTTGGACCATCCCCGGACTCGAGCACGGGTCCGAGTGCCTCGATCCGGCCGGCCCCTACACAAAGGGGGGCCCCCCGGGGAACCCCAAGTTTCTCAAAAACTTTTGGGACCCCCCGGGCTTCCCCAAAAAGCTGATTGAGGCCCAAAAGGGGGAGAAGCTCTTTTCCAACCTAAAAAATGGCCGGTGGGCGCGGGACCCCCCCCCCCCCCCCCGCCGTCCTCCCTCACACCCGACCCCCCCCCCTCCCCCCCCGCCCGCCGTCCTCCCTCACACCACCCTGACCCCTCCCACCCTCCCATCATCCGTGCCTCAACAGCCTCGCCATGATTGGCATCGCCTCCGTCTGTGCGGCGACCGCCGTGCCCGGCTCCGTCCCCCTCCTCGCGAATGCGCCTGCTCTGACCGGCCCTGGCTTCGCGCTGCCCTTCGGGACGTTCTGAGTGCCGAAGGGAGGCGCGAAGCTGAGTGAGACGTGCTGAGGCCAGTCGGTGCTGAGGCCAGTCGGGGCAGGCGAGCGGCCGCAGCTGTGCGTGGTTGGCTCTACTGTGTATGAGCTCTCTGTGCCCGAGACATGAGAGTGCGCCCGCCCGTCCGTTTCCCTCCCCCATTGTGACTTGTAGGTGGTGCACCTGCTGCTGCTCTGCAGAGTTTTAGCTTTTTATACGGTTTGGTTTTTACTGAACACTTTCACACATGTTCTCGCTCCACAGGAACGCTCTATGATCTCTCAACTCGGTGCCGACACGCGGGCTGCGAGATACTTGCACCGGCCACAGTCCAGCAGCGCCCTGGGTGGCGCGCAGGCGCACACGAGACACCAGACACGTCCGGGCGCGGCCACGGGTTGTTTTTGCCGACATTTGGCGATTCCGCGGCTTACTGGGCCCCTGAGCCGCTCCCCGTGTGCTTGTGGCCCAGGCATGATACTGATAGTAAACGGGTCAGAACCGGCCAAACACAGGCTACAGCCCCACACACGCGCCCGCCATAGCTCCTGGAGAGCATGCGCGAGTGACGCGCTACACAAGCCGCGAGAGTGGCATCAGAGGCAGGAACGACGTGCTCTTGCTGCACCTCGCAGCTGCACCGAGTGTGCTCGCAGTGTATGCTACGGCCGCCGCCTACAGCATTGCTCTCGTGCAGCTAGGCGACGCAGGTCCATCAGCAGGGCTCATCCAATGCGACATGCGAGCGCACATTGTGCGTAGCCGCGGGCAGGTGGCAGTGCACAGCCGCACACCGGCTGTGGCGGCTCGAATGCCCCCGGCAGCAATGCTGGTCATTAACTTGCGTATTGGGGCCGCAGCAGACTGCTGCTGTGGCAGCAGCAGCAGCCTGCTGCTGCCTGATTCAGTCAAGCCAGCGGTGCAGCGAGGCGTGCAGAATTCGCGCGGTTTGGTACCTTCTGAGGCTGAGCGCGTTCAGTACCGGTGACCGGAGTTGGATGGTTCGATGGAGCTCGCCGAGCTCCATCGAACCATCCATGGCCGGACGGCGGAGCGTGAGGTGGCGAGCGGAGAGGTGTACCGCAAAACACGGATCTCACGGATGTCAGTGCCCAAATGCGCCCGCCGTTTTTCGTCATACCCCCCCCCCCGAAAACCGCCGACTTTGACCGGGTCCGGTTCTACCTCACTCTCATCTCTATACTTTCAGATAAACGTCAGATCTGTGCCACCCTGCTCCCTGGGCTGGACCTAGTCCGCACCGCGCACGGGCCACAGCGGCTAGTGCCATTTCACTGTGGCACAGCTCGCGTTACAAAACTTTGATTATGACCATTTGCGCCATTTGGTACCTCTCGGTGCCTTCCAGAGGCAGCTACGACCCCGCCGAGTGGACGGGGGCACTCGGCAGGTGGCGCGGAGTGCCCCCGTCCACTTGGCGGGGTCGCAGCTGCCTCTGCGCGTCCTGGGGAGGTACCGAATTGTCGCCGCCGGAGACGAATCGACGCCGCTGAGATCGGAGATCAAGCTCTGACAGGTCGCACGTCGCTCCTTTGACGCCGACGTGACTCACCCGTGCAGATCACATCAGGACACGGTTTCGACGCGCTCGGTACGACGCCTGCGACCCGTCTCGGGTCAGGTGGCATGACGCTCATCTCGCCCGCCAGCGCTGCCTTGCAGGTTGCCACGACGAGGTCGAGCACGCTTCTATACGCTCGCCGAGCCTTCCTTTCCATCCCATTAGGTAGCCTGGGAACGGTGGCGGTCAGAGGCAAAGCCTACGAGGGGTGGTGGAACCACATGTCACGGCTACTGGTACTGCCGGCTCGACCCCGCGATAGCCTCCGAAGGCTGACTTTGCGGCACCATCATCGGACGGTGTCGACGAGTTGGGTCGCTCTCGCGGTAGCCAGATGACCGCTCATACTAGTAGTATCGGCCATGGCCGCAGGGAGCGCGGGGGAGGGCGCTGGAAGCAACACGGAGCTCCGTTGGAGGCGTTTTCAAGATTAGCGTGATGACTGATGTCAGAGTGAAATGGCACCTGCCAGCGCGGTCTGTGGTCTCTCTTACGGTTCTACGCAAACTGAAAAACAAAAAACGAATCGTCGCTTAGAGGCTGTGCGACAGGCTGTGGTACAAAAGGCTTCGTCCGACCGTACCGCCCGGGCGCGCGCACAACCACACCAGCGCGCCCCCCTGTCGGCACAGCCGGGACCCGGCACCATTTGCCCGCGAGCCCGCCCTCCGGTATGCGGTAGTCACCGGCGTTCTCTCCCGGCGGCCCCCTCCCCCCGCCCACCCCCACCCCCCACCCCCCACGTTCCAGCCTGTGCAACTGCACCCTCGCCCAACACTATTCCCGGCGCTACCAATCGCTGTCTGCCCAAGAAGTGTCTGGCTTGGGTGCGGCGGGGGCAGCAAGCGCAGCGGGCGGCGACGCCGCGCTGGGGCCAAGAGCGGCCTCAAGCTCCGCCTCGAGATCCTATTCACGGCCGTCTCTGTGAATCGACCCCGAACCAGCCTTCGCAACGCCGCGTGGCCGCGCTGCGCGGCGCCGCGTCGTCGATCTCTCCTTGCTCCGCCACATCCGGCGCGCTGGGTGGGAGCGGCTCCGCTGTCTGCTCCGACGGCGCTGGGGTGGACGAGGCGGGGCGGGGCGAGTCCGGCCCCCAATCGTCGTCGCCCCAGCCAGAGTCCGCGCCCCAGCTGGCGGCATGAGCCTCCTCCGCCGCGACGGCAAGAGCCGACGAGCCTCCTCTCTCGGCCGCTGCGGAGCTCCTCACCGCGGGGGGCGCCTCGGCGGCGACACGAGGCTCGTCGCCCCACCCGTCGTCCCACCCTGAGTCCCGCCACCCCTCCTCCTCCTCCTCCTCCGCCGCCGCCGCCGCCCGGGCCCCCGCACTCCCCTCTCTTTCACCCCTCTCCTCCTCCCCTCCCCCCCCCCCCC
>NW_005201259.1:103550-138678 GCF_000372725.1 Emiliania huxleyi CCMP1516 | reverse complement strand
CCCCCGGCAATTCCCCTTTTTTTTGACCCCTTTGCTTCCTTCCCTTCCCCCCCCCTTCCTCCCCCCCAGCCGCCAAAGCCGCGGGGCCCAGCTTGAGGGCGCCGCGGAGGCGCCACCCCGCCCAACCACCCCGCCCCGCCCCCATCACAGCCAATGCCGCCGGGGCCGGCCACGCGGGTGGAGGCCAGGTGTGCCAAGTCGGACGCCGCGTCGAAAGTGACGGCGTCGTCAACGGCGGCCACCGCTCGGCCCCACAAGCCCATCCCTGCAGAGAGGACCGAACCCGCCACCGCGGCGCCGACTGCGCCGATCCCCGCCTCGCCGCCTACTCGGCACCGCGGTCGGGGCTCGAGAGCGCGCGCGCAGAAGCCGCGCCCCCGGCCGCGCGTCGCCCACCCGGCTCCGGGGCGGGCCCGCCCTCCCGCCGCCGAGCTACCTCCTCTGCCAGCTTTGACCTTGCGGCAACCGCCGCGCGGGCCGCGCGCTCTGCCACGCCGCCGAGCCTGCGTGAGGAAGGCAGGCGGGCGAGAGGCCGTGAGGGCGTGGCACGGCGCCCGCCGCCTCGACGGCAGTCACGTGACGACGAGCTGCTGGATGTCGGGCAAGGGTGGTGACATCTACGCCTCCGCGCGTCTCCGACGCCTTGACAGCCTCGACGGCGGAGCCAAGTCGCTCGCCTACAGGCTCGCAGCGAGAAGCCACCCGTCGGCACGCCGGCCGTCTACGAGCTGCGGACCGAGCAGCGTCGGGGCGCCGATCTTCGCGCTCGCGAGGGCAGAGCGGGCCGTGCCCTGTGGCGAGGCGGGGCGGCGTGCATGCGGTCGGCGGGCAAGGCTGTGGCGAGGAGGGGCGTGACTGGGGCAGCTGCACCAGCCCCGAGCCCAACGACGCCATGAGCGCCTCCAGCCCCTCCTCCCCGTCGTTCCCAGCGGGCGCCTACTCGCAGCGCGCCGACACCTCGTGCAGGGAAGAGAGGGCCGCGGCAGCGCGCGCGAGCGGGCGGAGGCCGAGCCAAACCCTTGCATAATGCGGCCAGCAGAGGAGGAGCCGCAGCCGCTCGCGCCTCGGACCCCAGCCCCTGCGGCGCCGCCGCCCGCGCCGCCGTTGCAACCGGTCGGCGGCGGCGGCGGCGGCGGCGGCTCGTACCTACGCGCGGCATGCCGCAAGCTCTCAGGCCGTGCCACTTGGACCGTGAGGCGCCGCTCTCGCGCGCGCACGGGACGCTTGGCGGCGCCGGAGCGCCGCCCTCGCCACGCGAGCGCTCGGCGAGCCATGCCCTGTACGCCGCGGCGGAACGCGTGTTGTACTTCTGTCGGATGGCGCCCTCCGCCTGCGACTCGCAGCCGGCGAACTGGCCTCCGCCAGACTGCAGCTCCTCGGGCATGCCGCACTGGCGAAGGTACTGCCGGAACGCGGTGTTGCCTCCGCACGTCATGCGCTGCTGCTGCTGCTCGGACCACGAGTCCATGTTTAGGGAGCGCACAAAGGAGATGTGCACTCCCAGGTTGCGGTGGACGCCAGAGCACTCGAGGCAGAAGTACGTCCCATACGAGAGCGACGCCCACAGAGGCGAGTTGGCGCCACAGTCAACGCACTTCCCGTTGCCCGCATCCGCCTCCTTGAGCTTGTCAAAGAAGGCCATCGCCTCGCGGCCGTACAGAGACATGCCGAAGAACAAACACGCGGGCCCCAAGGCGAGCTCACTTTTTCACCCCGGGTTGCGTTTTTTCTCATTCCACGTGCCTCTGCACCTCCGTTCACGTGCACGAGCTTCTTGAGCCACCCACCCACCCACCGACCTCATGGCCCGGCTGAGGCTTAGAACCACCCACCCACCCCACCCACCTCACGGCCCGGCTGAGGCTTGGAACCACCCACCCACCCCCAGCACCACCCACCTCACGGCCCGGCTGATGAGGCGAGGAACCCACCCACACAAACCGACCCACCCCCACCACCCAACCAACCGTCCCGGCCACGGGAGACACAAGCAAGGTAGCAAAGCACCCAGCCTCGCGCGCCTTATACAGCACAGCCTGACCCACAGCCGAGGGTTAGGGTTAGGGTTAGGGTTAGGGTTAGGGTCAGAGAGTTCAAGCCGTTGTGCAGCTCCTAAGAACGGGCCGCTTCGGGTCGGAATGGAGGAACCAGCGGTCCGTTGACGCGAGCTCTCGGTGAATGCTCCGAGTTCTTCGGGTTTGGGTTAGGGTTAGGGTTAGGGTTAGGGTTAGGGTTAGGGTTAGGGGTAGGGGTAGGGTCAGAGAGTTCAAGCCGTTGTGCAGCTCCTAAGAACGGGCCGCTTCGGGTCGGAATGGAGGATCCAGCGGTCCGTTGACGCGAGCTCCGTCGGTGAATGCTCCGAGTTCTTCCGGTTAGGGTTAGGGTTAGGGTTAGGGTTAGGGTTAGGGTTAGGGGTAGCTTGTTGTCGTCGTGCCGATAAGACAGAGACACGGGCAGCAGACGCGACCCAATCGACGCACCAGAGCATGGTTGGGCGTGTGAGCCGCCATCTTGGACTGTGAGGCGAGCACTTGCCACCGGGAGCTCGCCGCCGCCCCTACACCGCCGCCGCCGCCCTCCCGAGGCCAGATAATAGCCCAAGAGAAGTCGAAGAGTGCGCGCCGCCCTCGGTATCTGGGTGGCAGGCGGGGCTAGAGAGGCACGCCAGAGCACGGCCGGGGGCGCGAGCCGCCATCTTGGACTGTGAGGCGAGCATTTGCCACCGGGAGCTCGCCGCCGCCCCTACACCGCCGCCGCCGCCCTCCCGAGGCCAGATAATAGCCCAAGTCGAAGAGTGCGCCCTGCCCTCGGTATCTGGGTGGCAGGCGGGACTAGAGAGGCATGCTGGTGCACGGCCGGGGGCGCGAGCCGCCATCTTGGACTGTGAGGCGAGCATTTGCCACCGGGAGCTCGCCGCCGCCCCTACACCGCCGCCGCCGCCCTCCCGAGGCCAGATAATAGCCAAAGTCGAAGAGTGCGCCCTGCCCTCGGTATCTGGGTGGCAGGCGGGACTAGAGAGGCACGCCAGAGCACGGCCGGGGGCGCGAGCCGCCATCTTGGACTGTGAGGCGAGCATTTGCCACCGGGAGCTCGCCGCCGCCCCTACACCGCCGCCGCCGCCCTCCCGAGGCCAGATAATAGCCCAAGTCGAAGAGTGCGCGCCGCCCTCGGTATCTGGGTGGCAGGCGGGGCTAGAGAGGCACGCCAGAGCACGGCCGGGGGCGCGAGCCGCCATCGTGGACTGTGAGGCGAGCATTTGCCACCGGGAGCTCGCCGCCGCCCCTCACCGCCGCCGCCGCCCTCCCGAGGCCAGATAATAGCCAAAGTCGAAGAGTGCGCCCTGCCCTCGTCAGGGAGCGCGATCTCGGTCAGCTGGTGCCGTCGCGTGGGCACGGTGCGAGGAACGACATGCTGTGGCAACGACGAGAGCTGTGCCTCGAAGACGCGCGCGAACGGAGAGAGAAACGACAAATGGACCCACCCACCCACCCACCCACCCACCCACCCACCCACCCACCCACTCACCATCCGGGGCCTACGAAGCGTTTACCCACCCACCCACTTTTTCAAGAACGGACGTGCAGAGGCACGTGGTGTGAGAAAAAACGAAACGCAGAGGTATCCGCCTGGAAAAAGGAGCATGCTTTTCGCTGCGCATGCTCGAGCCCTCGGCGAGGGCTTGTGCTGTGAATAGCAGGCGTGGTCTCTACTCGCCAGAGTTCTGATAAACGCAGTAAACGAAAAAACAATTCTTCTTTTTTCGGTTGCGTTTCTTTGGGACGACGAGCAGAGTCCGCTGGACCAGCGGTGGCGGCGCGGCCAAGCGGCGACGTCGCCTGCACCGACTCGCTGAGTGCGACGACCGCCCAAAAAGAACGCACGGACGGGACGCTCCCGCTGCGTTCCGTCACAGGTGTCGCGGTCTCCCCCACTGAGGACGATCTGCGGGAGGGAGTCGCGCCGCCGGCATGTCTGTGCAACTTGTGTTTTGCCTTCGCTTGTCCCGTTTGATGGAGCAAAGCCACGGGCCGCCCGCGCTTGAAGGCGGTCGCGCCAGGCGCGGGCGGCACTGGTTGCTGGCGATCCGCTTGGGCAGCGCCCGCGCTTGCCTCTGACTGGGTCTCCTAGGTCGCGTGTCCCGATGCTCAATTCGAACATCTCGCAAGCTGGCGTCGCTCGCGTAACTGTGGCAGGGCGATCCTCCCTTCGGTGGGCAGGCGTATCCTCGCCCGCCTCATCGCGTCCGTCGCCTCCTCTAGAGAGAGCGCGGGCAGGTCGCGGTCGCCCGCCGCGGCCCGCACGGCCGATGCCAAGAGCATGGCGCTGCGAGAGTCGCCCGCCTCCGCGGTTAGCTCCGTTCCCGCCTGCGCGCACGTAGCAAGCGACCGCATCGTGCGCACGGACATCAGAGCGCTGCGGCTCCATGTCCCGAATTGAGCAAAGGTACTGCCACGCCTGCTCCCCCTGCTGGAAGAAATTCGTGCGAAGGTGGAACTTGATGTCCTTGCACGATATGTTCTTGACCAGGAGGGCGTAGGCCTGCTTGCGGCGGGTGCGGTACAGGGCTTGCATCTTCTGTGCGTACTGCGCAGTGCCAGCAGGCAGAGCTGGAGCGCCGACGGCGGTTCCTCCCATGTCCGCACCAGTGAAGACATCCGCGACGCTGGAGCCGGATTCGTCGGTCCGCTCCGCACCAGTGTCAAGAATGGCCCTTTTTCACTCCTTGAAGAGAAGGCCAGATGTCCCATCCCATTGGGTGACGGACGGCATGTCTTTGTCACGGTTGTTGCTAGACATGCTACGTAGTTACCCCTCAGTTGGCTCCACGTTGAAGATGAGCGCGCGCGTCACAGCGCAGGCCAGGTCTCCACTGGCCGCGGCACCAGCTCCCGCGGTCTGTACGCTAGGAGTGGTCCGCCCGCGCAATGAATGCGGAATACTGTTACGAAAAGTACAAGGTCCGACAGGTTCGGCACCGGGCACCGCCTCGGTATACAAAATGCGCCTGCGGGCGGACCCTCACAGATCACAGATCACAACTAGTGCGACACACTAGTCAGTCTCGTAATCGCGCCAAGAGCGCGGATACCGGCCGATCCAGCAGTCGTCTGCGACATGGCAGTGGCCCCGGGTCATGTGCAGCTGGCCCCGAGCGGCTCAGGTCCCAGATCGAATCTCGGACCCACAGATTCTAGATTCCTTTAGATTCCCTGGATTCCCGCAACAGCGACACAACAAGCGGGATTTTTGACTCTGTCCTCGATTCTTCAGTCGCTCTGCCGGACGCGCTCGCTTTGTCGCGAGGGTCATCGGTGCAAGCCGTGTGGACGCCCAGAATAGCCTCCCCTGGCTTAGCTAGAGTGAGAGATATTGTGCACATGGTCAGCCTCTACAATATATACGCTGACACTTTACCTCCCAGAGCTCGTCTCGGTCCGCCACGGCCATCCTCAGCCTCCGGAGGGCCCCCGGCCGCGGCGCGGTGCGGCGGCGTCACAAATCCGACGTCAGTTCACCGGGACGCGATCGGGCGATCTGAAGTCCAACTAGGCGTATGGATTGCCCGCCCAGGGCTATCACCTGGACCCCTCAATGGACGCCTGCGGTGCCGCCCCCACGAGGTGTTGTTCACAACCATTCACGTGCAGCAGGGACGCGCTGTGTGTGTGGCTGGCAGCAGCAAACTCAAATGACGACGGGTTGCAGCCTCGTAGCTCAACGGCAACACTGTGCATGAGGAAGGCTGATAGAAGTAGCACAGCCACACAACCAACAGCTTCTTGAGAGTATGCGGAGCGCAAGCAGCCGGTGATCAAAGGCGTGTTGCTGTCGGTGGCAGATTGCCAAAGGGACGCCGGCGCTTCGGTGCAGTGGCTTCGGGGTGGTCACAATTTTCCACCGCTCAACTTGGAGGCAGTGCGTCTAGTAGCGTGCTACAGCTATGACGGCGGACCTCACTGGGGCGCCGACGTGCGACGACCCCGTCTCTGGGATCGCGGAAAGACGAAACCGCGTCCCAGGAGCTCGTGCAGAGCGCGCTCCGGAGCTCTGTGGCGGAAATTTTGAAGGGAACGTGGTGGCTTCCCACCGCCTCTGTATGTACCCAATAAAGTGCTAACACGACCCTCGGGCAGCAGGGGGTATGTGGCGAGCACACGGAGGCACAGTTAGGCCGCCGTGATTAAATCAGCGTGATATCGCCCTTCCGGGCACCCCGTTCCTTCGGTAGCCGTTTAGGGGTTAAGGAGAGGGGTGTGATGCGCTAGCCATCGCCCACCCTAGGGAGTCTGCCTCTTCCTATCTCTCTTCGCAGCCCCTCGCCAATTCTCGCTGCAACCTTCATGCCACCTCGCGGTCGTCCCACTCTCGTCGTTCTCTCTCGCTTGTCGCTTCTTCCCATAGTCTGAGGGTTAGGTTTCTGGAGCCTCGGGTGCTTTTACGCTTTTGATCGGGTCAGGGGAGAGTGCGACTTTTACCACTTTGGTCGTCTCGGAGCGCCCAACTTTTAGCATTTTTCAAGTTTTTCTTCGGCGCTGCGCGCCGGGTGCAGTAAGTACTAGCTATCCGTCCCGCAAACGCCGCAAACGGCAGAAGTAGTTCCTGCACACTATGCCTAGAAAAATGCCGCTCGCCTCGAAAGCGCCCGCCGGTGTGTGTCCAAACACATGCAGCGCTACAAGTTTGTCACACATTGATAAGGGCGCTGCTGAGCACGAGGCTGAGGCGCTGAGCCGCTGAGCCCGGGGCTCTTTGCGGCGGCGGCGATGCGAAAGGTAAAAGGATCTGGTGGCGATGAAGGTGGTGGAGCTCAAGGAGGAGCTGGGCGAGCGTGGCGAGGCCCTCTCGGGCAACAAGGCGTGGCTGCGCCGCCGGCTGCACGCCGCTATAGCGAGCGAGGATTTGGAGACCGCGCTGCGGGCGCCGCCGGAGAGCAGAATGTCCAAAATTTTCGCGCGCGCCTGCGGCGCGCGACTTTTACCATTTTGCCCCGGGCGGGCCCACTTTTGTCGTTTTGCCCCAAATCTACGCCCGGGCGTGCTTTTAGCGTTTTGACCCAAATCGGCCGAACTTTTAGGATACCCTCAGACTATGCTTCTTCCTCTGTCGCACCGGATCTCCTCCTGCCTCATCCTGCGACGGCGCCGCCGCCTGTCGCTCCCTTGCTCTCGTTTCTTCTCCCGCCTTTCGTCGCAGCTCTGCCCTCCTCGCGGCATATTTTGGCCCCTCGAGTTTATCGAGCTCTCCTTGCGCAAGGACGACTCTTCCGACGCCCACTCCGATCCTAGCTCCGATCATTTGCCGCCAAGTCATATCGTTGCTCAGGTCACTCTCGCTCGTTTCGGACACTTGTACCTCCACGGCTGATGCTGGCGCTGGGGTCCCCTTCGGGTGTATCGTGACAGCTGACGACGGGATTACCACCGGTGTTTCGTCCTTCCTCAGCCAATCGCCTCCAGCAAATGCTTCATCACACGGACGAGACGCGTTCGTTGCTGCGAGGCGGCCACCGAGCCTTCCTGCAAAGACTTCGGATACGCCAGCCTGTTGTCGGCGTGATCGCCACTGGGCTTAGCTGAGGGTCAAGGATTCGGTGGTATAGCAGCCACTGCGCAGCACACAAGCAACCGTACAACTATTCCCGAGGAGGGGTCGACGTCTGGCCTGAAGTCGGGTGGGCTCGCGCACTGCTTAGCCCTAGGGGAGGGGTGTGTGTGAGGTGGTGGAATGGTAAGGTTTCAGGGCAGAGGGGTGGGGGATTTGGGGCGATGAGTCAGGAGCCAGAAGCCTTCCTACTGGACCTGAGTTCTCAGCTCTTCCGCCCGACGGGGTGGTCCCTTGGATTCGGGCCCCGCTCCCTTTTCCTGCGCCTGGTCTGTCCCTGTCATGAGTGTGTTGCGAGATGCAGAGCTGGTTAGCTGGAGCACAGATCTGGTTACTGGAGCACTGGTTAGGCTGGAGAGCTTGTTAGGCTGGCAGTAGGCTGGGGCACAGAGCTGGTTGGGCTGGAGCACAAAGCTGGTTAGGCTCAAAACGACATTTGCATCGCGGCTGAGGGAAAGCTCCTGATCGAGCCCAGCGTGCCCGCGGCCGCCTCCCGCGCAGCACCGCCGCTGCGGAATCGGATCGAGCCCATGGAGGAGGAGGGCGCAGTCGGCCAGCGCAGCAGGCGGAGTCCCTCCCCGCGCCGGAGCCCCCCTGCAGTCGAGGGAGTCCTCGTTGGCGATGAAGGTGGCGACATCGAATCGCGGCCGACACACGTCACGGGAGGAATGGGCGATGAGCGGGAACGATGCGCGCTACGACGCCGACTCCGCCGTGCTCGTGGCCGCAGAAAGCCGCGCTCCAGGAGCACGCCAAGATGCAATGGCTCGCTTGCTTCGATTCAGCTCTCGGCAGCAGAAGTGGGGCTGGAGCGGGTGGGGGTGGATGCCGATTGAGGGGGAGCGTCTCCAGCTGCGCCCTGTGGCAGCTGCGCCCTGTGGCAGCTAGTCGAGGGACTTGGTAGTTGTGACCCCCCTGAGTGAGGACAGGAGAGAGAGAGCGTTTTGTGGTGTTGGTGTACGCAATAACGGGACAGGGTGGTTGTTCTCTCTATCTCCTCTTCTAGCTCTTAGCATGAGCTGCGCCCTGTGTCCGACCCCTTTTGCGCAGCAACACCTTAAACTTTTGGGCCCTCCAAATTCGGGTCGGAGCGTAGCGGAGTGGGCCCCGAGTTTGAAAAGGGCGACGGACGCTTGCGTCCTAGCCTCCAACAACGCCTCCCCGGCGCAGAGGGGCCCCCGGAGGGATGCACAACCGCTCCACGCCACGCCGCTTGCGGCGGTCCTCTTCCCAGCTCCGCTGAGGGCCCGTGCGTTATTTTGCGCTCTCTGCGCCGCGCACCACTCTCCGCACGCTATTCGCGAATGCCCACCTCGTCGCTTCGCCTCGTCTGCCTCGCCGCGCTGCTGGACATAGCCGGCACGCTCGTCGTGCACCACCGCTCCGCGACACTCGCCGGATCCGGCCTCATGGCGCGTGCATGGCAGCCGCTGCGCGCAGTGCAGCTGCAGCCGGCGCAGCCCATCGCAGTGTTCCGCGGCCGCGCCGGCGACATCCGGATGGGCGTGCCCAAATTCTTCCGGTGGCTGACGGAGAAGTACCCGCAGATCAACGTCAAGATCTCGGAGGGCCGCCGCCGCTCCGACTATGTCGACAACTTCTACCTGGACATGAACGGCATCATCCACCAGTGCACGCACGGCGACGAGGTCGGCCCAAACGAGAAGCTGAGCGAGGAGCAGATGTTCGAGCGCATCTTTGCCTACACCGACCGCCTCATCTCCATCGCGCGGCCGCGCAAGGTGCTCTACCTCGCCATCGACGGCGTCGCGCCGCGAGCAAAGATGAACCAGCAGCGCTCGCGGCGGTACCGGGTGCCGAGGGAGCTGGCGCAGCAGGCGCTGCGCGACAAGGCGAACGCCAAGGCGCGCTTCCGCCAGGCCGGCGACGCGCCGACGACCGGCCAGCCCCTCGGCTCGCAGCGGCCGCCGCCGCCGCCCGAGGTTGACACCTTCGGAGGGCCTCCGCCACCGCCGCCATTTGACTCGAACTGCATCACACCGGGGACGGACTTTCTGCACCGTCTGGGGGGCAAGTACGAGGAGTGGATCGCGCACAAGATGACCACCGATCCGGCCTGGCGCGACGGGCCGCGAGTCGTCTTCTCTGGCGCCGCGGTGCCGGGCGAGGGCAAGCATGAGACCACGGACTGGATCTCGCACTATCTCCCCATATCTCCCCATATCTCCCCATAGGCGAGGGCGAGCACAAGATCATGGACTTCATCCGGGCGGAGAAGGTCTCACCGCCTCGCCTCTCACCGCCTCTCTCTCACCGCCCCTCGCCGCCCCTCACCGCCCCTCGCCGCCCCTCGCCGCCCCTCGCCGCCCCTCACCGCCCCTCACCGCCCCTCACCGCCCTCACTCCCCCTCACAGGCGGCCGCCGGGGCGGCGCACGAGGCGGACGAGACGCGGCACTGCATGTACGGCCTCGACGCCGACCTCATCATGCTCGGGATGATCACGCACGAGAAGCACTTCTCCCTCCTCCGCGAGCGGCAGCGCTTCCAGCGAGGCCGCTTCGCTCCGCGCGGGCGAGGGCGCGGGCGCGGGCGCGGGCGCGGCGGGCGCGGCGGGCCTCGGGCGCAGCCGCCGCGGCTCGCGCTGCGGGGCGAGGGCGACCGCGGCGGCGCGGCCACTTCGGAGGCCGATGACCAGGAGCTGCGCCTCGCTCGAGCGGGAGTGAGAGGCGGCGAGATGCTTCGAGTTGACCCGATGCCGCGCGGGTGTAGGACTTTGTCTTTCTCGAGCTGGAGCAGCTGCGCCAGTGCCTGGCGGGCTCAATGCGCCCTCCGGTGGCGCGCGAGGTGCTGGGCTTCGAGTGGGAGGCGAGATCGGCCCGAGATTACCCGAGACAGCGAGCTCCACCCGAGATTACCCGAGATTACCCGAGAGTCCCTCAAGACCGCCGATCGCCCGAGACACACCCGGCTGCACCCCCCTCCGCGCTCGCGCGCGCCACACCTCTCTTTGTCCACAGGCGGAGCGCGCCGTGGACGACTTTGTCTTTTTGTGCATGTGCGTGGGCCTAGATACGGGCGAGGGGGACGGCCGCGCCCTGTGCACTGTGGAGCACGCAGTCGGCCCACCCACCCCGCCCCGCCCGCTCCGCCCGCTCTGACACATTGTCTCTCTCTCTTTCTCACTCCTCACTGAGGCGCCTTCTCATTGCAGGCTCGTGGGCAACGACTTCCTGCCCGGCCTCCCGTCGCTCGACGTCGCCGACGGCAGATGCCCCCCCTCCACCCTCTCCTCCTCCACACCCTTATCCACACCCTCCTCCACACCCTCCTCCACACCCTGCTCGCAGGCGCGCTCAACGCGATGATGCGCGCATACACCGAGCTTGTCGGCGAGTCGCGCGGCTACCTGACAGACAAGGGCTCCATCGACATGGCCCGCTTCGAGCGCTTCGTCGGCATGATTTCGACCGGTGAGGGCTACACGGTACGCAAGAAGATGGGGCGCGACGCGTCCGCCCCCGCGCCGAACGCGCGCGAGTCGGAGGCACCGGGCGAGTACAAGCGGCGCTACTACCTGCAAAAGCTTGGGCTGCACCCGACGGACAGCGCGGGGCGGCGGAGGCTGATCGGCTCGTACCTGCAGGGGCTCACTTGGTGCCTCGAGTACTACCACAACGGCTGCCGCTCGTGGGACTGGTTCTACCCCGACTTTTACGCGCCGCTCGCCTCGGACCTCGTGCAGCTCCCGTCGTTTGACGTGTCGCTCGAGATGGGCGCTCCACGCCCCTCTCCTCCGCCCCCTGCCGCCGACCACGACCCGTGAACCCGACCCCGGTCATGGGACCCCTCTCTCCGCCCTTCCCCACCCTGACCGCAGACCCCCAGCCCAGCCCAGCGGCCCTCGAAACGGGGGCCCTCGAAATGCGGGGCCTCAAACGCCGGCCCTGCGCGGCTCTAGGCGCCCCCTTCTCGCCGCTCTGCCAGCTCCTGTCGGTGCTCCCGCCGCAGTCGGGCGATTTGGTGCCGCTCGCGTACCGCGAGCTGATGCTCTCGCCCTCGTCGCCCATCTACGACGCCTTCCCCGTCGATTTTGCGCTCGACGCCAACGGCGCGCGCACGCGCGCTCTGGGGGCGGTCTGGGCTTGCGGGGCTGCCTAACTTTCGGCCCTCCCGTGCCGCCCCACCATCTCCCGCGCCGCAGGCAAGCGAGCCGAGTGGGAGGCGGTCGCGTTGCTGCCCTTCATCGACCAGGAGAGGCTTCTGGCCGCCGTCGGCGACATCGACCACGACGCGCGCCTCTCCGCGGAGGAGAACGCGCGCAACGCGCAACTGACCGATCTCATCTTCAGTCCGGGCAACCCCGAGGGAGAGCGGGGGCCAGCGAGCAAGCCAGTCGCCGCGGCCGCTCTGGCGCGTCCCCAGGCTAGGTGATCATGGCGTGAAGCGCGTGCCGTCGGGGCGGGGGTGGCGCAGGCGGTGGAGGAGGAGAGGATTGATCATTCACATTCGACATTGTGTGTGCGACATTGTGTGTGTGTGCACACGAGTCACACCGAACACACGTAGTGTACGAAGGTAGTACACTAGGCGTGGTACAGGGAACAACGAACATGAGTCATGACACCGGGAATCGATATAATAAGGGCACGGGAGCGTTTCGGCTAAAGCCTCCACTATCACATTTTGGCTTTCCAACAACTGGAACTGCGCACATGCCGCAGCGCAACCTCCGTCTCCTCTCTCGTTTAATCAACTCTGCGAATTAACGGCTGGTGTGCACGTGTTGTGTGTGGATGTGGTCAACTCCGTCTCCACAACAGCAACACTCCGCTGTCCGCTCCTCTGGTGTCGGAGCACTTGGAGCAGAGTCTCGGAAGACTCCGCTCGCGGCTCGCGGGTCGCGGCTTATTCGGTTCTCGCGCGAGAGAAGCCCTCGCTCCCGCCCGCGAGCGTCGCTGGTCGCCTAGAGTGGTGTTCACGTTTAGGCGAGGCAGTTTTGTAGCGGATCCGGATGTGCCATGATGTGGCGCTCACCGCTGTACTCTGGCGTGGGGCGCTGTCTCTCTCTCCCGCCCGGCGCCGCGCGCCCGCGCCCCCAACACCTGACTGCGCGCGCGACACGAAAACGCAAAATGAAAGGAACGAGAACTCAACATTACAAGTACGTGTAGCCTTCACGCTGGCGACGGACCTCTATAAACTTGGGCTCGGGCCGAGGCACGTAGCGTTCACGCAGCAATGACCCTGGCTGCGGCGCAAGGTCGCCACCGGCACCGCCGCAGCCGCAAACCCTTTCAAGACATGCTTCACAGACGGGCGCTACGCGTTTGGCGCACGGAAGCGCAAATGACACGCAGCAGCCGCCGCAAGCGCCTGCGCAGAGCCCAGCCAGGCCACAGGAGCACTTGTCGCACGCGGCGCTCCTTTGCTTCAACTCATCGCAAGAGGCAACGACTACGGGCTCAGCCCTCTCCACTGTATCAACGAGGCTGCCGTTGCACGCCTTGTCATAGCTGGCTTGGCAAGCAAGCACTGAGCACGTCCAGGCCGCTTTAGCGCATACGCTCAAACTCCTGCAACACGGCCCACTCAGGTTGCACGTGCATTGGTCGCAAGAGCTACCGCAGTCCTCCATACGCTGCGCAAAGTCGGCGGTGAGCGCTGCCGACTGGTCCGACTCGTCTCGACGCATGCGCTGCGTGGCAGGGGCGGCCATTCGTTTGCTCGTCTTTCTGCCAGTCCGCGCGCCCTTTCCCCGGCCTCCCTCTCAGTGTTCAACAGTGTGGACTGGCCCGAGGGACGTGGCACCGCAAGTTCGGCCGTTTTTTTAGCCCTATAAAAGCCATAAATAAATAAAAACGGACAGCTCTCTACTGTGAGGTGGGTAAAAAGGAACAGGTCCCCGCCCTTGCGATCTTTGTGCAGGGTTCTTTGTGGGTGTGGTCGGCGACTAGCCGGGGTCGTCCTCCCGATGGATGGGGGACTGACTAGCACTAGCCGTCTTCCACATGGTCCCTCGGGTCCCTGCCGCTCCTAACCTCTTCGTACATCCTCCTGCTGATCTCCGCAAAGTCCTGCTCCCTCCCTCGTCTCGCCCTGCACGTCTGCTCCGCCCTAGCTCCGCCTCACCGTCTTCTGCCCTGCGTCGTCTGGCGACGGGTCCTCCATAGTCGGTCGAGGTCGCCGCCCTCCTCGCGCCTCTTCCCAACGTTCCCTCGGCGGCTGATGCCGTCCGCTCCGGCTCCCCAGTCCCCGGGTCTGCCCTGCTCTCGTCTGCGCTAGTTCCTCCTGCTTCGTCACCACCCCGGCGTCTCTCCTCTTCCTTCTCCCCTTCTTGTATGCTTTGCACATCGCGTCGATTCCTTTTCTGTGAGGTGTAGTTTCTTTTTGGTTGGGGCGGCCCTCATGACGGGGTAGGTAGGGTAGGTCTGGGCCTCGGCCGAGGGGCGCGGGCGGGGGGGGGGTCTGGCCCTCATGACGCGGGGTCTCCGCGGTAGGGTGGGTCTGGGCCGAGGCAGAGGCGGGGGGGGGGGGGGGGGTTTTTCCCGGCGGGCTGCGGACTTTCGCCATCTCACCATACGTGGGTACAACCTCAACCCTGTTCCTTACCTCCCCACCCGCCAAGGGGGGGCCGCGGCCTTGGGAGGTGCGTCACGACCCCTCTGACTCCTCTGAGCGCTGAGGTGGGAGTCCGGGGCACAACTCTTCCACCCCGAAAGAAATTCCACAACCGCGAACAGCACAGTAAGACGCCCCAAACCACCGCTCGTTTGTGGCGCTGACCGAGCGACTTGCCGTCAAAGCATTTGCCTCGCTGCGAGCGCGAGGACCGGCACGAGCACAACGGCGGACCAAATCAACCAAATCGCCAGCGCGGGCGCTGGCGCAGCCTCCGCCACAAGCACGCCCTTCACCGGGGCTGTGGGTGGAGCCACCTTGGGCGGAGATGGCAAGCGGGCGTCGTCATCGGAGCGTTCGCTCAGCGCCCGCGTGGCCGCCTGCGCCAGCCCACCCTCTGGGATCGACAGCAGCTCATCAACGCCGCCCCAGCCGGCGGCGGCAGAGACGGTGGCACGGGGCGTGGCCGCCGGTGTTGGCTGCACGCCCGCGTCGGGGAGGTCAGCGGATAGGAAGCAGAGGAGCGGCTCAGGGCCTGTAGACGAGAGGAGCGATATGGGGAGCGCCGAGATGTAGGCGTGGAGCAAAGACTGCATCGCCGCGGCCCGCGAATTGAGGAACTTCAGCTCGAGCATCTGGTGGGCGAGCCGGAAGCCGTGCGAAGAGAACTTCGGGATCGTCACGCCCGACTCGCGCAGCTCCTTGCCGTGTTTTTCATTGAGGTCTGCGACCAGGATCCGCAGGTCGTTCCATCGCCGGCGGATGCGCCACTCTCGGCCATCCTCGACAACGAGCAGCCGGTAAACAGCATATGGCCGCGCCTCGCCTGCGACATCATGGCCCTCGACCAGCACCGAGCAGGCCATAACCCGACCGCCGGCCGGCGGGGTAGGCGGGGACGCGGCCGAAGGTGCACAGGCGAAAGAAGAACACAGCGCTCCTCACCCCACATGACAAGCGATCCCACGACAGCGAGTGTCAGGCGAAAGAAGAAATTTAGGTGCCGTTTGAGCGGAAGACCTTTTGTTTTTGTGTTGCATCGGCCGCTCGGGTAGCGACCCAAAAAGCAGCGCATGATGTGGAAGAGCTGGTCGATGTCCGACTCGCCGGAAAGAGCGGCGCGCCTGTGGCCATCTCCGGCAGCATGGTGCATGCACCCGATTGCCGCCACACATCCACCGGCGTCCCGTAGGCGGTGTCGCCCGTCAGGAGCTCTGGCCCGCGGTACCACGAACGAAAAACAAGGCACTTGTAAGTAGCCCGCCGGACTCCAACACAGCGACGTTATCCCTCGACCCATCCCTCCTTGGGTTGTCTGTTTGCTTTCTTTCTTTTTCCCTCGGCTTGTTTTTGTTTCTCCACACCTCAAGAGTCCCCAGAAACCCCGATGAATTACTCCCTGTGTGATGCGCACGCACGCGAGCGGGGCGGGAGGGTGGCGCTGTGCCTCTGTGTTCGTGCGCATCTCTCATGACTCATGTATTTATTGGCTCTTCACGGCCTAGGGATCCTATGCCGGTGAGTTGGCGTTCACGCGCACTTGGAGCACTTGGAGTGCAGTTATCAGCCTCACATCCAGGGCCGGCGCTGAATCATCATCGTCATGGCTCTGACAACCTCTGTCTGGTGCTGCTTCTCGCTTCGTGCGTCCTTGGAGTTGGTCTCGTTCACCACGAGCTCGCCACGTCGCCGCCTGTGTTTGGGTTTCTATGTTTGCGATTTGGATTTTGGATGTTCTGTGACCGTTTGTTTATTTATTTTCTACGACTCTTTGTTTATTTATTGTTGTTAGGAATCCCCGAGAGCGCCATCGATGTCGATCGATGTCTCGATGTTACAGGATGTATGAACTGCGCAGCGTTTTTTCAGAACCCAGTTGTGCGAGGGACTACATAAAATTCTGGAAAGTAAAATTCTTCTAAAATTCTTCAGCGAGTGGGCCTGCATTGTCAGCTCACCAGTCAGTTACAGCGCAGTCTGGGCCCGCGCATACATGGAGAACTACGAGCCGCTCGGCACGATTGGCGAGGGCACCTACGGCGTGGTGCTCAAGGCGCGGCACAAGGAGACCGGGCAGATTGTTGCCATAAAAAAGTTCAAGGAGTCGGACGAGGATGAGCAGGCGTGGTAGAAGCCGTGAGCCCGCCGCGACACGGGGAGAGCCGTGCAAGAGAGCATCGATTCCACCAGCATTCAGGCGCTGAGCGCCCGGGCACCAGTGCGCTCGGCAGCCACCACACCTGCCCAACCTTTAGGTCCGCAAGACGGCGCTGAGGGAAGTCAGGATCCTAAAGCAACTCAAGCACGACAACATCGTCAACCTGATTGAGGTCTTCCGGCGCAAGGGTAAGCTCCATCTCGTGTTCGAGTTCGTCGAGCGTACCATCCTAGAGGACCTTGAGCGCAACCCCGATGGCATGGACCCCATCGCCACCAAAAAGTGCCTCTGGCAGCTGCTCCGCTCGATCCAGTACTGCCACTCACACCACGTGATCCACCGCGACATCAAGCCCGAAAACCTGCTCGTCTCGAAGAACGGAACACTCAAGCTGTGCGATTTCGGCTTCGCGCGCACGCTGGGCGGGCCGGGCGCCCGCTACACCGACTATGTTGCCACCCGGTGGTACCGCGGGCCAGAGCTCCTGACGGGCGACACCGCCTACGGGACGCCGGTGGATGTGTGGGCAATCGGGTGCATGCTGCCGGAGATGGCCACAGGCGCGCCGCTCTTTCCCGGCGAGTCGGACATCGACCAGCTCTTCCACATCATGCGCTGCTTTGGGTCGCTACCCGAGCGGCTGATGCAGGTCTTCCGCTCCAACCCGCTGTTTATGGGGCTCAAGCTGCCAGAGAGCGTCCCTGCGACAGAGACGCTCGCCAAGCGCTTCCGCGACTGGGACGAGGGATCCCTCTCCTTCCTCGAGAACTGCCTCAGGTACGAGCCCGAGCAGCGTCAGACGTGTGCCCAGCTGATGCGCCACCCGTACTTCACCGAGGGGGACTTCATCCCGAGGTTCGAGGCGGAGCTCAAGGAGATGCTCGAGCGAGATGCGCAGGATTTCAAAATGCGGAGCAAAAAGTCGCGTCGCTCAAAGGGCCGCGCCACAGCGCCTCCTCCCGACTTGGGTACCACCCTGCCGACCATGTCGCCCACAGCCGAACCGGCGCCGTCAGTTTGCGGCGACTCATCTTCCCTCGAGCTGGCTCCGGGGGCTTGCTCCGGCGCACGGCGGCCAGCGACTCGAGAGGGGACGACGCGCCGCGGCGCCCAGCGATCCGCAGGAAGCAGCAACGGCAAGACCGCGGAGCGCGAGGTAGACGGCGGCGGCGGCGGTGGCGGCGGCGGCAGCAGCGGGTCTGTGTTGCCTCACGTCAACCGCCCGGCGACGCCGCGCGCGCAGCGCCTTGTCGCCTTTCCGCAGTTGGCATCGGCACTGGAGGATGGTCCGGCCGGAGCAGCAGCATTGCCGCCGCCGCGCGCGTGGCAGCAAGACACCCCGCTTGTCACGAAGGGCTTCGGCGCTCTCTCCTCTTTCCCGGGCCGGGCGCTGGTCGAGAGTAAGGGCGGGCGGGTTGGCTACTCTGTATCGCAACAGGCAATCACGCGCAATTTGCCCCATTTGCACGAGGCCCATCCATTCGCCGCCGCCGAGCTCCCAGAGAGGCTTGAGCGGTCGAGCGTGCCGCCGCCACCACCGCCGCGCGGCATCGCTGCCAAGCGGCGCACGCCGTACGACGGCAGCAGTCCCTACAGCCAGCCGCCAAAGACGCTCGGGAAGGTAAAGAAGCCAATCGCAAAATCGTCATTCTCCAGCGGCCCGTTTGGTGGCATGGGCATCGTCGGCACCGGCCAGCCGCCGTCTCTGTTGGGTCTAACCGCCGCCTATGGTCCGCTTGGGCACGCAGAGGGTCAGCGGGATGCGCTGGCGCCGCTGTACGACGGGCAGCACACCGACCCGATGAGCGGCTCCAGCGGTTTCCAGGGCTCGCGAGTGCAGGCGTCTTTGAACTACGGGCAATACGGCCTCCTCCGTGCCAGGGCGAGGGCGCAGGTGAACTAAAGTGCGGTGGTGGTGTGTGTGTGTGTGGTGGGGGGGGGGGGGTCACGAGAGTTGAGAGCCCGACCCCGATTCGCGAGTGAGACGCGAGAGGGGGGTGGAGAGTCTGGAGAGAGGAGAGAGCCACTGACACGTGAACACGACAGGCTGACAGAGGTCAGAGCCCGCGACAGATCTCCCCCTCTCTCTCGCTCGACTCGCTCGTGTGCGCCCTCGCTCGCCGTTCCCCCAGTACTGGCTACTGTGTACGGCTCTTTAAGTCTAACAACCAAGACGCAAGAGATAAATAAATAAAACGGACACCTCTACTAGGAGATGGGTAAAAAGGAACAGGTCCCCGCCCTGCGGTTAACAACCAAGAGAGTCCAAGAACCTCGCTGTATATATAATACAAGGGGAAGGACCCTGAGTTGCACAGGGGTTGTGCGCCATGGCCCTCCTGCTCGGCTCCAGCGAGTAGACAAGTGTTGCCATCGCAACAGAGGAGAAGAATCTGACCTCAGGGCTGATGTGACCAAGCGCGCTGGTAGCGTGGTTTTACCTCACAACCATGGTCTCACAGTGTGCCGGCAGTCGCCGAGCAGTGTCGCTCACACAAGCCGCAGCACAAGTGACTGTGAGGGCCAGTGAGGGCGAGCCCATCGCTGTGTGGCTGTGACAGCTGTGGCAGCCGCACAGTGGGCTGTGCCAACTGTGCAGAGCGTGTGAGCAGCAGAGGAGCTGCTCTCCAAGCTTCAGGCGCAAAGAGCTGCATGCCACCGAAGGCGCTGTCGAGGTTCGCCGAGCGTGGCGCAGGTTGGAGGACACCGTCACCGACGAGCACGTTGGACTTTTCACTCCGGACAAAGACCGCTCTCTGCACAGTGCACAGCGGACGGTGCGGGCCGTGCACGCGTCTCGCGTGCAGCGCGGGTCATAGCGGCGAGGCGCGGACCGTCTGTGGCGAAGTGACCGCGTTTAATTACGTACCGCACGCTTGCCGAGAGCAACCCGTGCGCGGTGTGTGCCACACGGTCGAGCGCGCGAGCACATACACCGTTCCGCACGTCAACCCGGATGCGCGGATCCCGGTCACCGTGCACCGTGCTCTGTGGCACTGCCGAGTCACGAATCACTCATCTCTCTCTCTGTACACACCCCACACTGACACAAGAGGAGAGAGGGGGAAGGCTGCGGACTCACGTTGCTGCGTCCTGGCGCAAAGCACCTCTCCGAGTTACGGCGAAGGGCTGCCTTCCGTATCGAGCACCTTCTTCATGCACTTTCCGACGGCCCACACGGTGAAGCCGATCTCGGAGAGTTTCCTGTGGTCGAGGATGTTGCGGCCGTCGAAGATGAAGGCGGGCTTTGACATCGAGTTGAAGATCTTTTGGTAGTCGAGCGTCTTGAACACGTCCCACTCGGTAATGACGGCAATGGCGTGCGCGCCCGCGCACGCGACGTACCTGCACGCACCGCGGAGGCGCGTTGGGTGGGCGGGGAGCGGGCGGGGAGGGCGGGGCGAGCGGGGGAGGCGGGGGCGGAAGAGGGGAAGGGAGATTGACTGGGCGGGCGCGGCGCACGGGTCTTCGTCGATCTCGATCTTCTCCATCGCCTCCTTGCCGAGGTCCTCATAGTACTGCTCCCGGCTCACCTGCGGAGCGGGACGCGGAGACGTGATACGGACACACCTCCAATCTCCCCGGCGGCACAATGCCACGGCTCGCCCTTGGGTCAAAATCTCGGGCGATCTCGGGCGATCTCGGGCGATCTTGGCTCACCTTCGGGTCGTAGATGGCGAGCTTGGCGCGCTCCTCGGAGAGGGCCTTGCAGACGTCGATCGCGGGCGACTCGCGCGTGTCGCCGGTGTCCTTCTTGAAGGCGAAGCCGAGGATGGCGATCCGCTTGCCAGAGACGGTGTTGAACATGGTCGCAACCTGCTCGCGGCGGCGGCGTGTGAAGAGGCGCGTGTGAGCACAGCCCGCCCGTGCGCCACACGGCGGCCGCACCATCGCGTTCGCGAAGCGCCGCTTCTGCCAGTCGTTCATGACGATGACCTGGTGCCAGTACTCGGCCACCTCCGGCAGCCCGAAGGAGCGGCATAGGTAGACGAGGTTGAGGATGTCCTTCTGGAAGCACGAGCCTGCGGCCACACGTGCACGAGCGCAAGTCAGGTGCGTGGTGCGGGCGCTGGGGGCTGCGAGGCCGGCCGCCGCTGGGCAGCGTGCAGGCCTCCGAAGCCGACAGAGGCCTTGAAGAACTTTGGGCCGATGCGGCTGTCGACCTAAAGTAGACACGGCGGAGACCGTGCAGAGTACTCGGCGCAACGCGTACAGCACTGAGGCGTGGATACGAGTACAGCCGCGTGCATGCTCGCGTGCTAGTTGGAATGCAGAGGGGAGTGTTCCGCACCCCGATCGCGTGCCCGACCTCCGACACGTCGGCGCCCGTCACCTCGCACAGCGCGGAGATGGAGTTGATAGACGAGATGCGCTGGGCGAGGAAGGCGTTCGCTGTCAGCTTGGACAGCTCCGCCGACCTGGCGGAGAGGGGGAGGGAAGGGAGGAGGGGGGGGGGGGGGGGTGAGCGGCAAGCGGAGCTGCCTGCTGCCCGCGCAACAGTCGTAGGCCGTCGGGTCGCGAGAGCCGCGCGCGGGCGTGTGGACGCGAATGGACGCTGCGCTGTGAGAGGGCGGCGCAGGGCGGGCTCCGAGGCGGCGCGGGTGAGTCACGCCCCTCCCGCACCATCTGCCCATCTAGGCCGCCGGACCAGAGGTTGGTAGTGAGCACGCGCTCCGTCGGCACCTGCGCAAGGCGCGGGTGCGGTGCAAGCGTGGGTGGAATGCCCGGGTGGGACGCAAGGGAGGGAGCGGGGAGCGCGGCGGTGGGGTGCGAGCAGCGGCGTCGCGCACCCATTTGCGGTACACATTTGCGAGGCACTCGATGGCGGCGAGCCCCTGCGGCGTCTGCGGCCCGCCGACCAGCACGCGGTCCGGCTTGAAGAGGTCGTCGATGGCGGTGCCTGGGGCAGGAGGAGGCGCGGTCTCGCGCCGAACCGTCCACGCGCCCCCTCGCAGAGCCGGAGGGAGGCCGACCCGCCGCACGGACGCCCCCAGCTAGACGCCCCACTCTGGGAGAGGAGGACTGGGGAGAGCAGATCTGGGAGGAGAGGTCTTGGAGGCGCGTGAGGGGGAGGGGGGGGGGAGGGGGGGGGGGGTAGACGTATTCGAAGACGTGTCGGCAGGACGTGTCTGGGGTGTGCAAGAGGACGGTGTCGGCAGGACATGTTTGGGACGTGTGTCCTGGGCCACGCACCCTCGGCAAGGAACTCCGGGTTGGACAGCACTTGGAAGTCGGTACCCTTGCACGCGGCCGCCATGACGGCCGCCATCGCGTCCGCCGTCTTGACGGGCACCGTCGACTTTTCGACGATTATCTTCGGCATCTGTGTGGCGGTGGGCAGCGGCAGTGGGCAGCGGTGGCGGGCGGCGGCGGCGAGGCTAGCGGCGGCGAGGGCAGCGGCGGCGAGGGCAGCGGCGGCGAGGGCAGCGGCGGCGAGGGCAGCGGCGGCGAGGGCAGCGGCGGCGAGGGCAGCGCCTTGTTTTCCGAGGCGTTGCACACCGCCGCGATTTGGCGCGCCGCGAGCTCCCAGTAGGTGAGGTCTGCCGCCTGAAGCGACGACGGGGAGGGGGACGTGACCACGCCTGGCCGAGGCGCAGCTAGAGGCGACGAGGCACGCGGCGAGGACGCGGCGTGCAGTGGGCCCGTCCCGGGCGACGGTGTGTTCAGACGCTGACGGTGTGTTCAGACGCTGTGCCGTCAGCGAGCTCGCGGCTCCAGCAAGCCGCCGCACAGCAGGGCTCACGCGGCGCCCGTCGTCGGAGCGTGCGTTCGGGCCGGTCGCTCGGGGCTGCGGTATGAGGGACGTGCAGCGCGCCTCTCCCGCGCCGATGCCGGACTTTTTGGTGGGCGTGGGCACGGAGACGAAGATGATGGTGCACTCGCGGATGGCGCTCTCAATGTCGGTGGAGAAGAAGAGGTTGCGCCCGCGCGCCTCCTCCACAACCTCCTGCAGCCCCGGCTCATAGATCGGCAGCGCCTGCACGGCGTGGAGAGGCGCGCAGTGAGCTTGAGTGTGGGTGGCGTGGCGTGCGGGCGTGAGGTGTTTGCGGGAGGCGCGAGGGCGGTCGGACGAGGAGGACCGCTCGGCTCCGCGGCGAGGAGGGAGCAGTGAGGAAGCAAAGCACACCGAAGAGTTCCAGGCGGCGATCCGCCGCTCGTTGAGATCGCAGACGGTCACCTTGATCTCGGGGCACTTCTTGGCCATCACCGTCATGGTCGGACCGCCCACGTACCCCGCGCCCAGGCAGCAAATCTTGGGAGGGTCCTCATACTTGAGAGTCATAGCGAAGAGACCGGGCTGTGCACAAGTCTCTGTACTTACTGCACGCCGCCTCACACACAAGGGCGTCTTCACAGCCTTGTTATTGAGAAGAAAATACCTCTCGGCGCTGTGCGCTACCGGTCATGAATGAGTGCGCGACACGCATGTTGCGAGCAGCGTTGGTGATGTTTTGCGCGTCGCCACAGACGGCGGCGCGCGAGAGCTGTTGCGAGTGGTGCTGGGCGAAGCCCCGGGCGCTGCCGGAGGCTGTGCCGTAGTCGGTGCGGTCGACGGCGCTCGGGCTGCCGACGTCTTTGGCGAAGTTGAAGATGATTCTCTTGGTCGGCGGCGGAATGCCGCCCTGGCTTTCGACGAGACAAATTTTGACGATTCCGAGGGCCCAACAGGAGAATCGTGCTTTTTGGGTTGGGTTGGGTTGTGGGCCTGGGTTGGGTTGTTCCGCGTAAGGTTGGGTCGTCGGCGCGAAGGGTGAGGTCTCGACCGCCGCCGCTCACGCCAGCGGACGGCCACCATCGGTGTTTCTGGCTTCGCCACCGTCCAAAGCGTGCGCAATGCGCTCGCCGGCATCGAGCGAGCACGCCTGTCCGACGAGTGGCTTGCTGTGTGGACGCCTTCTTGTGGCTCTCGTCGAGAGCCATTTGCGTCCCGGCGGGTGGGAGAGCATGTGATAGGAACGAGTGTATCGCTTCCACGGATCGACCGTGCTTGTTATCCACATCGATGTGACCCACTCATCGACTCATCAGACGACACATGCTCTCCCACCCGCCGGGACGCAAAACGCTCTCGACGAGAGCCACAAGAAGGCGTCCACACAGCAAGCCGCTCGCGGACAGGCGTGGTCGCTCGATGCCGGCGAAGCGCATCGCGCACGCTTTGGACGGTGGCGAAGCCAAAAACACCGATGGTGGCCGTCCGCTGGCGTGAGCGGCGGCGGTCGAGACCTCACCCTTCGCGCCGACGACCCAACCTCACGCGGAACAACCCAACCCCCAACCAACCCAACCCAAACCACCCCACTGAAAGCACGATTCTCGCTGTTGGGCCCTCATTCCGTTCTTGACATGGAGCGCGTCGTACTACTGTCCCTTGTGCTCTTTGACCCAGCCTTTGCCGGTCGCATGGACGAGCGGGCCCTGTGACTTGTGGCCGCGCTCTTTGCACCCAAGAACCTTGAGCAAGGTTTGGTCGAGGGTGCTGCCGAAACCAAATTTGTGGCCCAGTGACGCACAGCATCCGCCGTGTGCCGCCGAGCCCTGCCCAGCCTGCCTCGTCTTTGTGAGGGCGCGCTAGGCACCTTGACTTCGTAGTGGACATCGTCGTCTTCACACAATAAGAAGCCCGCGCGCTGGGAATAGGACCGCCGCAAGCGGCGTGGCGTGGGGCGGTTGAGCATCCCTCCGGGGGCCCTCTGCGCCGGGGAGGCGTTGTTGGAGGCTAGGACGCAAGCGTCCGTCGCCTTTTTCAAACTCGGGGCCCACTCCGCTACGCTCCGACCCGAATTTGGAGGGCCATTGAAGTTTAATTAAGGTGTTGCTGCGCAGATCAAACTCGTTCAGGAACTGCGCGAGCGACTTGATGCCAAGCTGGATGGACTGCGCAAACTCTCGCTCCTCCCAGTCGCGCTGCACCCCGGATCCCCGGTCTCGGGGACGAGCGTAGCGCTGCTGCCCGGCATGCGCCGTTGCTGGGACGCCGAGTAGTGGCGGTCGCCCTCCAACTCTTGAGGTCGGCTTGCGCGCCGCGCCGTCGGCCCGGGGGGTTGTGTTTTTGTGTGAAGAAGACGTCTGTGCTTGCTTGTGTAGGTCTCTATCTCTAGGAGTGACTTCAAGAAGTCACTTAGATCTTAGTGACTTCTCGAAGTCACTCGCCCCGCGCGCGGGCGCGCGCACAGTACGTGCTCTCGCGGCCGGCCCGTGCACCGTGCGAGCCCCGCGGACTCGGCCCCAGTCGGGCCGCAATGGGAGAGGCTCCTAGAGCAGCCTGGGCGGGGTTCAAACGGCTTTGGAGCACTTGGGGCACTTGGATGTTTTCTCCTTCCCCGACGAACTTGCGATTGCGGTCCTCGTACGAAAAGGCGCACACGGCCTGCCTCCGCACCGCTACGCGATGACACTCAAGCGCCGCAGTCCCGGCGACATGCAGGCACCCAATGGCAATGCTGTGCCGGTGGCTGACTGGTCGCCTCACACAGAGCGTCTTCACACTGGCTCTCCCTTGTCAGCAGAAGATTTTTCAGTGTATGTAGCTCTTACGAACATACCCGTAGGTGAACTGCTGACAGGGTTTGCGATCTTGAGGAGCGATCCGAATTTTAGATCCCGAGCGCGAGGCGGTGCGCGTTCACGTAAACGCACAACCCCGGGCCCCGAAATCGCAAAAACAAAACAACGGCCTACGCACGGCCTACTCGCCCAAGTACTCGCTCTCTTTTATGTCCCACCATGCAGAGCGCATCTCTCTCTCTGTTGTGCGAGGCGTGAACCGCGCCATTCGCTCTCACCTGGCAACCCTGTCTGCACGTCTAGCGCGCGCGTGAACAGGGCTCCAGGCCCCAAATGACGTGTGAGTGTTAGAGTTGTTTGGTTACATGTATTGCTAAAAATCTCTCTCGAAATCGCACAGTGAGAGATGACAGTGACATGCAACACGGGGTCCTCCCACGTTCACGATTTTTTGTTAATTGGTTTCTTTTTTGTCTTCTAGCCTCGCCACCATCTCAGCCAAGTGACTGCCAAGAGAGAGAAATTTCTTGTTGGTTAATGAAAACCTCTCTCTGCCAAGCTTCGAGGGCCAAATTTTCTCTTTTCCCCTTCGACATAATGTACGCGCCCTGGCGAGTAGAGGCACACGCACGGTCTCCCGAGGTCTCTTGGAGCAGAGCCCCGGCGAGTCCTCGAAAAAGCTACCCAATGGGTCCCTCGAGAGGGTACCCTGGGTGGGCGGGGCCTCTACTCGCTAGGTACCGGTACGCGCCGCCCTTCACCCACCCAGTCCAGGGCCTAGAGAACACAACCTGTGTGTGTGTGTATGTGGCGCGCCGCGGTCTCATCTGAGCACATCCGCCTCTACTTTGCCGCCGCCGCGCTCGCGCGTCGCGCCTCGGGCCTCGAGGCGTCTCTAGCTGCGCTCCGGGCGGCGCTGGGCACGCCTGCGGCGGCCGATGCGGTGGCGGCGCTCACCGCAGCATGCAAAGCCAGCGGCTGCGATGAAGAGCTCGGACGCCTCACCGCGGCGCGAGAGCCGTTCGACGAGCACACTGCGCAGCTCATCGTTCCCGGCCTCTACCTCGGGCCACTCATGGCGGCCGAGAGTGACGCTTGGCTCGAGCTGCACGGCGTCACCGCAGTACTAGACACGACCGGCGGGTGGAGGCGGAAGTCGTCCGCGCTCGACGGGCAGAGCTGGGTGCGCGAGCCGCCGCCGCCGCCCGGTCGCCGCCAGCATCTCCAGCTTCCGGCGGAGGACCGCGCCGACTTCAACATTGAGCCGCTCCTCCGGCGCGGCGTCGACTTTATCCGCGAGGCGATCGGGGCGGGCGGCTGTGTGCTGGTGCACTGCCACGCGGGCGTCTCCCGCTCAGCCACCCTCGCCGCCGCGTACCTGATGGAGGAGCACGCCCTCTCCGTGCGCTGCGCCCTGCGACTCCTCACCGAGGCGCGCCCGTGCTGCCGGCCCAACCCCGGCTTCGAAAAGGCGCTCGTCGGGTGGGAGATGCGAGTGCGCGTGGCGGGGAGGGCGCGCAGCGCCGGAGGCGGCGAGCGCGTGCCGAGTGGCGGGGCGAAGCGCCCGCGCTCGCCGGAGGCCGTGACGGGCGCGGCAGAGGCGGGCGGGGCGGCGGCGGGTGGCCGGGCGGCGGCGGGCGGGGCGGGGAGGAGCGGCGAGGAGAGGGTCGGCGGCAAGACTGTGAGAGAGAGTGGCCACGACTCCGGCGGCGGCGGCGCGCCCAGCCGCCTGCGCGTCGTGGCGGCGTGCGCCTCGTCCAAGGGCCGCAAGACCCAGAACGAGGACGTGCCACTGCTGCTCGACTCGCTCAAGGAGGGGAGGGCCCTGTACGGAGTACTCGACGGGCACGGAGGCCGAGATGTCGCCGAGTGGGTGTCGCGCCGGCTGCCGGAGCTGCTGTGCGAGCAGCCCGCCGCGTCCGCTCCAGTCAAGGAGGCGCTGCGCAGGGCCTTCGTCGCGTGCGACTCCGAACTCGTCCTCGCCGCCACCGAGCAGGGGTGGTGCGACGGCTGCTGCGCGACCGCCGCCCTTTTGGAGCTCGACGCGGCTCCTCCGCGCGCGTACGTTGCAAACCTGGGCGCGGGGCCCCTCCATCGCCATTTCCTCTGCCTCCGCCTCCTCCGCCTCAACCTCCCGCCGCTTCCTCCGCCTCTTCCTCCGCCTCCCCGCCTCCTCGCCCTCCTCCCCCACTTCCCTCCCCTTCTCTCTCCGGTGCCCCCGCCAGGCGACTCGAGGGCGTATGCTTGCGTGGTCGCGGGCAGCGGGCCCGCCCGCACCGTTCCGCTCTCCAAGGGCGACCACTCGCCGCTCGACGCGGCCGAGCGCAAGCGGATCGTGGCGGCCGGCGGTCACGTCGAGGGCGGGCGCCTGTGCGGCTCGCGCGAGCTAGATGCGGAGTCGGATAGCCGCGTGTCTTCCCGCGAGACGCCAGTGCCGTGCTCGAGGCTGTCCTCACACCCTCACGCCCTCTCGTACGCTCTAGGCTCGCTCGAGGTCTCTCGCGCCTTTGGAGACGTGCGGCTCAAGCCTTTTGGGCTGATCGCCACGCCCGACGTCGTCTCTTTCAAGATCGGCCGCGAGACGGAGTTCATCCTGCTCGCCTGCGACGGCTTGTGGCGCGTCTTCTCGGGCGTGCAGGCGGTCGAGTGGCTTCGGCCGAAGCTGTGCGACATGGACCGGCGGCGGGCGGCGCTGGTGGCCCAGCTCGGCTCGGCGACGGCAGTCGCCGCGCTGACCCGAGAGGCTCACGCATCGCTGCTCAAGGAGAGGGAGGCGGCGACCGAGGAGGGCGTGCTGCGCGAGCTCGTCCGAGTCGCGGTGCAGGAGCGCAACGCGCGCGACAACGTCACAGCGGTGCTGGTCCGGTTCGCGTGGCCAGAGGCGGAGTCTTGACGCCAGCAGTCCGACGGTGACGCTGGTCCTGCGTTCTTATGCGCATATATTGGACTACGAACTCCTGCAAGTGATTTCGTTAGTAGAGGGTGTGGATGCTGAGTTGACGGAAATCGAGGGACGCGACCCACCTCGCCACAGACGGTCCCGCGCCTCGCCGCTCATGACGCTTGACGGCGGCACGGCCGCAGCTCGTGCCTCGTGTGCGTGCCGCCGTCTTTGTCCGGAGTGAATACTCCAACGCGCTCGTCGGTGGCGGCTTCCCTCAACCTGCGCCGCGCCGAGCGAACCTCGACAGCGCCTTCGGCGGCATGCATCTCTTTGCGCCTGAAGCCTGGAGTGCAGCTCCTCTGCTGCTCACACACTCTGCACAGTTGACACAGCCTACTGTGCGGCTGCCACAGCTGTGACAGCGATGGGCTCGCCCTCACTGGCCCTCAGTCACTTGTGCTGCGGCTTGTGTGAGCGACACTGCTCGGCGACTGCCGGCACACTGTGAGACTGGGTGTGAGGTAAAACCACGCTACCAGCGCTTGGTCAGATGGCCACATCGGCCCTGAGGTCAGATCCATCTCCTCTGCTGATGACAACACTTGTCTACTCGCTGGAGCCGAGCAGGAGGGCCCAGCGCACAACCCGTGGTCAACTCACCCTCCACACCCCGTACAAAAAATCACAGAAAATTCACAAGCGCTCGCGGACGGCCGAGCCACGCGTCACGCAGCAGCCCTGAGGTGCCCTGAGCACACATGCGAGCGCCCATGGTCATATCTCGTCGTGCACTCGCCTGACAGTAGTTTGTGGAAGACCGCCGCCAGCATGTCGTCGCACCGGCGCTGCCGGTGGGCGAAGGCAGCCACCGTGGGTCCAGCAGCGCGAGCTGGTGTGCATCCGCGCTCCCAGAGCATGCTGGTGGATGGCCTTGACCAGGCCTGAGCAGCTCAGGAGTGGAGGCAGCCTCTGTCTGGACGAGCAGCAGCTCGCAAACACCAGCGAGGCGCGCGCGCGAGGAGGGAGCCTTGCTGCACACGGCGTGAGCGTATGCCCCTCCCCCCAAAAGGCGTCGCTCGAGGCCCGAGGAGGCTTCTCCATCATTGGATCGCTGCGTCCGGACTCGCGCTTCTCGGACGACGTCTTCGGCGTCGCCAAACCAGCAGAAGAGCGCCGAGCGGCGGCGCCGACTCCGTGAGCCCACTCCAACTCGCACATCTCAAGCTGTATCTCGAGAACGCGATCCGAGTTAGAAGCTCATCGACACGGCGTCTTCAATGGCGGTCCCTGGCCGTCACTCCCGTGGCCGAGAGTACTAATCACTTGCGGGAGGGGCGTACTGGACTTCCTCCAAGTCGGGGGCGCTTCGGCAGTTCCTCCGAAGAAGAACGTGTGAAAAAAAGGAAAAAGACAGCGTGCGTTAGTGTGTGAAACTCGCTTCAAGGCAAGAAGGAGAGAGAAGGAAAGAAAGAAAAAACAGAGAGCAAGGGAGGATGATGGGAGGTATTTGCTCTGGTTCCGTGCTTAGAGCCTACTGTATACTTGATGCAGAGCTTTCCGACGTCATTGTGTTTGCAGCTCCGCGCTCGACGCCCACACGCGCGCGCCCGCGCGCCACCCCTTTTGCGCAGCAACACCTTAAATTTCATGGCCGCCAAATTCGGGTCGGAGCGTAGCGGAGTGGGCCCCGAGTTTGAAAACGGCGACGGACGCTTGCGTCCTAGCCGCCAACAACGCCTCCCCGGCGCAGAGGGGCCCCCGGAGGGACGCTCAACCGCTCCACGCCACGCCGCTTGCGGCGGTCCTATTCCACGCTCGGCGGGGGCCTACATGTACTTTTTTTGAGCGAGCGCCTCGACTCTCGTTTCGGTGGATACGGCCCCGCTCAATATGACTCCGATGCTGCTGCTGCTGGTCTCGGCTCTGGCGTTCATGCCAGAGCTCGAGCTCAGACTGGTCGGCTTCACTCCACGCGGCGCGTTCATCTCAGACACAGATGCAATCACCGTCACCTTCAATCGGGCAGTCATCCCATTGGGGGGAGACATTGGTGCTCCGCTCCCGGAGGACAAGGTGCCCTTTGCCATAACGATGCGGCAGAGCGCGGGCGCGGCTGCGCTGCCGCCAATGTGTGGCACGTTTCGGTGGGTGACGACGCTCGTCGCTCGCTTCGATCCCTGTGAGTCCTGGCCGACTCGCCACGGGGCCGCAGACGCTCCAGCTGCCCATTGGCGACGAGTGCTTCGGCGGCTGCCGCGCCACCATCGTCGTCTCAAGCCCGGCCCAGCCTGAGGCTTCGCCCGCGCTGCCGGTGGACTTGGCCACCTCGGTCCTCTTCGATTCGAGACTGCCGCGGCGCATCGTGAGCCAGCATGCGCTGGACGTGATTGATGACTCACGGAAGCTGAGTGTGACAGTGCAGCTTGACGTGCCGGTGCTCGCCCCGGGCTCGGAGGCCGGTTTAACCGTGACGCTCACGGACGCGTCCGGGAATCCGGCAGCGGGCGAGGTCGCCGTCTTCGTGGTGGACCGCGCCTTCCTCGACGTGGCGCCCCATCCGCCCACGGACCTACTCGGGGAGTTTGAGCTGCAGCTCAGGCCGCGCCGGCTCTCTATCGTCTCCAACGCCGACAGGATGATCGGCGGGGCTGCCTACGAGCGGAGCAAGGCGCGTGATAATATTTTAGCAACACAGCCACGACGTGCTGACATCTCTTGCGGTGATCAGGCGCGGATCATCTCTCTGAATGACAAGGATGAGTGGTGCTTTGGCTCGTACCACCACAGCCAGTGGCCGATCGCGCCAGGCGTCTCGGACGCCTTTGACCTCGCTGCCGACGCATTCCTCGACCGGCACAGCCGGGTCTGGGTCACCGACCCGCCGGTGTCCCGAGAGCCCGCGTTCGATCCCGCTCACTTGCACAGCAGAGTCGAAGCAGGAGGCGAACCGATGTTTGCCAGCGCCTTCATGGACTTGGCCGAGGACAGCCAAGCGCCTCTCAGCACCACGCGCACCACACGCGTGGGGGAGAAAGGAGTGTCTGAAGGGAGCCGCGCCACGACCGCCTCGCCAATTCAGATCGACGCCCCCATTCCCATTCGGTCCGCGTTCGAGACGGCGCCGCTGATCCTGCCAGCTCTCACGGTGCCGCCGTCGGGCATGGCGCGCGTTACGTGGACCCTCCCCGACAATGTTGGCACGTTCGTGGTGCGCGCGTACGCCGCCTCCGGCACCTCCGGCGCTCGTTTTGGAACCTCGGACGATGCGGAGCAGGTTTCGCGCAACCCGTTGTCCCTTGTGCCCTCGGTTCCGCGCATCAGCCGCGTTGGCGACCACTTTTCCTGCGGCGTGACGGTCACCGCGGCAGACCCGACGTTTAGCGAGGAGGTGACTCTCTCCGTGCTGGCTTCGGGCGGGCTCGCCCTTACCTCCGCCGGCTCGCAGACGGTGTCTGTCGACGGCTCGCGGCCGCGGGAGGTGACCTTCAACTTTTCTGCGGCGTCGATGGCCCGGGCTGACCTCGTGTTTGCTGTCGCCGCGAGCGAGACGTCCGACGCGTTGTCGGCGAGCGTTCCGGTCCTCTCGCCCCAACAGGAGATTTTTGTGGCCACCTCGATGCCCATCACCGCCTCCGAGGCCGGCACGCCGTGGACCGAGGGGCTGGCATTGCCAAAGGCGACACCCGGCAGCGGCTCCCTCGATCTCATCGCCGGCGTGGGCTACCTGCCGGCAGTGCGGGCCATCAGCTCTGCACTGGTGGCGCCAGAGCCGTGCGAGGACCGCACAAGGTATTGCTCCTCCATGTCGGTCGTCAACTCGCTGGCCGCGCTGCCGGTGCTCGAAGAGTACCTTGGCGAAGCCGACGAGGCGGCTCGGGCGGCGGCCGACGTGTTTGGGTCGAGCCTCACACTGTTGGAGGAGATGACGGACGGCTCTGGGCTCCGCAGCTCGCTCCGGGTCCCGCAGCGCAGGTCAATCGACCTGCCGCTGACCGCTTGGGCGCTCGAGGTGCTCAGCGACGCAGAGCGGCGGCCGCTGAGCGCGGTGACGGCCGCCCAGACCGCGAGCGCATCGCGGCTCAGAGTGCAGTGGACCGCCGCGCTCAGCGAGGCGCTCGCGCAGGAGGTCGACACATCGAGGCAGAACGGGTATCCCTTCCGAGGCTACGACGCTGTGGCGCGCGTGCGGCTGTCGCTTGGCGTCGCCGATCTCCCCGGGCTGGACGCCGACGCCACCTCGCTCACTTCGATGGAGCGGCTCGTCGCTGCGGCCAAGGACGGGACGTGTGGCTCCTACTGCTCTGCGGCGACCGCCCTCATCCTGCTGCGCGAGTCCCCTGCTGACCGCGACGCGCTGAAGCTGCTGACGGACTTGGCCAATCAGCTTCGGGCGACGGGCCGCACGGCATACCTTGCCCACGACGGTTCGGCGCACGCCCAGGGCATGAGCGTGCAGGCGCTGGTCGCGCGCGGGTCGCTGCTGTGCGCCGACCGATCGCCGATCCCGTTACTGCTGCTGCAAAAGTTGGCCAACTACATCGCGCAAGGAGGAGCGCAGTGGGGCCCAGGGGTCGTTGGTGGTGGCGGCGGCGGCGGCTCGGCCGGGGTGGCGCGGATCTTCGCCTTGGCTGAGTACGACGTGCATGTTGGCTCGGATACGCCTGACGTCAACTTCACCGCCAGCAGCGGCCCTGTGCGGCTGCTCCACGGGCGGTTCACGCCTGCATCGCGGGAGGCGCTCGCATCGTCGACCTCGTGGCAGGCGCTCGACTCGCCGCCCGCGCCGCTGGTGTTCTGGGCGCGCGGCAGCGGGCAGATCAATGTCGCTGCTGGTCTCCGTTTTGTGCCAACCGACCCACCACCGGGGCCAGTCTACCGTGGTCTCCTTGTCGAGATGGCGATCCGGCTCGTGGTTAGTGGCAACCCGTCAGGCCCGCCGCTGCGCAGCTGTCACCTCGGTTCGGTGGTGGCCGTCACCATCCAGGTCACCTCGCCCGACGACATCGCCAGCAGCGTTCGTGTGGAGGGTTGGCTACCAGCCGGGCTGGAGCCCCTCGACCCAAACGTCGGCGAGGGCGGCGGCGGCTCGGACGGCTGTGATGACCCTGGCCCGTGGCCCCCAGTGTACGCGGGCCGAAGGCGGACCTCGTTGTGGAGGGGTGGGTGGTGGTTCTGCCCTCTGTGGGAACGGCAGACGATGGTGGACAAGGTGACATGGCATAGCGCGCACGGGATGCGCGCGGGGACCGTCACGCTGAGTTTCGAGGCCGTGGCGGTGACGTCCGGCGTGTTTGTGCGCCCGCCAGCGCAGGCGCTCATCGAGATGCAGCCCGAGGTGATGGGCTTCTCGGCGGGCGGTCTGTTCGAAGTGAGTCGTACCACGCTGACCGCCGAGCAGATGGCGCTGCCGGTGACCCCGCCGCCGATCGATTGTCCGGGCGACGGCTGCTCCGGCAACGGCGTCTGTGATGTAGTGAGTGGTGCTTGCGTGTGCTCCGGCGACTTCGTGGGCGACGATTGCGCAGAAGCGTCAGCGCCACTAGCGCTGGACATCTTGTCAGCGACGGGAGAGGGGGCGCAGAGGGTCGTGTTGCAGGGGTTGTCGAAGAACGATGAGGATTGGGTGGCGGCCGTGTCGAGTGATGAGAGGGTCGTGGCGTCGGCCTCGTTTGTCTTCGTCAGCGGGAATAGCGGCGCCGAGCTGACGTGGGCCCTCGCCGAGGGTGCGTCCGCAGGCAGCTCGACGGTGGTGACAGTCGTGGTGGTCGAAGGCTCGAGGGTCACATCGCGGCAGTTCCGGCTGAGCGTTTGGGCGGTGGACGGCGAGCTGGTGGGGGCAGCAGGCAACCTCTCGCTCTTCACTCCCGGTGCTCAAATGCACCTGCGTGATGTCAACGTTGAGCAGCTGCGGCTGCGGCTGGAGGCGCTCAGTGGCGTTTCCATATCCACGCAGCAGGTAGTCGCGGCAGATACCGACGGGGACGGATCGCTCGACGGCGATGAGCTGGCGGCGCTCGAGGCACGAGTGGCGAGCTTCGGCGGGGCTCATGACAGCGGCGGCGGCAGCGGCGGCGGCATGAGCACCGGAGTGGTTGCGGCGATTGCGGTCGGGGCTATCGTGGGGATCGGAGCAATCGGGGTTCTGCTGTGGCGTGCCCGCTGCGCCGGTAGCACGGCACGATGTCCTAGCGATCCGGATGGCAGCGACGGGGACGCCGGCAAGGGCGGCAAGGCGCCGATGAGGGATGATCAGGCCTTGCAGTCGCTATGATGTGTCGCGGCAGCGTGGGCCACACAGACACGCGCAAGTCGCGAGAAAGTCCCAGACTTTGCAGCTTTATGCCACTCTGTGTCGCGTGTCCGCACGTGTCTGCGTGTGAGTCGTTCTGAGAGATTTTTTGACTCTGCTGCTGGGGGGTGTCGGGACCCCCCCCCCAGCAGCAGCGCTCTGCTGCTGGGGGGTGCTGGCATCTCTGTACCGACAGCTGTAAGTAAGTACGGTTAGCGTTCCAGTCGTCGGCGAGGTGCTGGATATTAAATGGCTTGAGGGCGAGCCGCATGGCTTCCACCACGTCGGTGCCCGCCATTGCGGCGACGCGTCGCGGCGGACCTGACAGTTTTGCCGCGCGACGGGCCGCGCGCGCGTTTCGAAAAAAGAAAAGTCTCTAAGCTCAGTCGATCGATTTCGACGAGCGAGCGACCCAAGGATCGAGCGGGGGACCGATAGGCTAGCGGAGAGATCAACGCTGATCGATCAACGTCAGCCGAGACGCCCGAGTGAGTGGCTCACTATACGGCTTTTACAGTAGTGTGGTAGAGGTAGTACAAGAAACGAGACACTCACATGGTCACAAGTCTTTAGTAAAACGCCAGCACTCGACACGACGAAGGTGTATTGGGCTCGAAGGCGCGGTGAACACAGCCGCCTCGAGCGTACCACTAAAACACGAGCCGAGGTGGGAGGGGGCGGCGGCGGCGAAGAGGCGGGAGCCGGGAGAGCTGGAGGTCCAAATGCCCTCTCCTCTGCTGCTGGGGGGGTCTCGGGACCCCCACCCCCCAGCAGCAGCGCTCTGCTGCTGGGGGGGTCAGACCCCCCCCCCCCTAGCAGCAGGGATGACTTTAGATGTGCAGGGGGGGTACCGAGCAATGACCACAATGTGCGGCCGATCCATGACATCCGGGGCGCGGGCCGCGCGGCCCGCGGGGGGGGCGCCCCGGCCCCCCGCGCCAATGAATAAAACGCCCATTAAATAGTAGAGAAAATGCTACACCGCGAGCTTCTGGACGACTCGCGAGACCCTATGGTAAGAGAGAGGGGGGGGGGGGGGGGCTAACCGGCGACCCCTTTCGAGGGGGCGGGGCCCCACCCAAAAGGACCTCAGTGGTGTTCTATCC
>NW_005201259.1:102129-103351 GCF_000372725.1 Emiliania huxleyi CCMP1516 | reverse complement strand
GGTACCGGGGGCAGCGGACGCTGCGTTGGAGAGACGGAGAGACAGACGGGAGCGAGGGGGGACGGCGCCTGCGGCGGCGGCGCCCGCGGCCTTCTGCTTCTTGGCCGGCGACTCCTCCTCCCCCGCGCCGCCCTCCTCCACCGCGGACGTCCCCGACGAGGAGCTCGCGTCAGAAGAGCGCGGCACGGCCGCCACCGCCGCCGCCTCGGCATCCACCTGGCCGCCTGCACCCTCCACCACGCCCCGCAGCTCCGCCACGCGCGTGCGCAGCGCCGCCACCTAGTGGGCTCGCGCGTCTGCGTCGGCCGGGCAGGATCGCACGGCCCGCGAGCGCGGTGCGGTGCGCTTCATTCATTACCGCGTGATTGTGTGGAGATTCAACCCCCTGCCGCATCTAGCGGCTCCGCCTCTGCCTCGAGCCGCGCGAGCGAGTCGCGCTTGCGCCGCCGCGCCTCCCTCGCTGCGAGCATCTTCTTCTCCCGCCGGCTCAGCAGCTTTGAGTCTGGGTCGTCCCTCCAGCTCGGCGGCTCTGGGCCGTCGCCCTCCTCGGTCGGAGCAGCCGCAGGGGAGGGGAGCTCGGCTCTCGGCGGCGCCTGCGCGCCGACGCGCGCCTACATGCACGCGGGCTAAGGCTCACGCGCCTCGCCGCCGCACAGCGGTGCGGACGCAACACTCTGGTGCTCACCGCCTCGCCCACCAGCGCCGCCTCGGCGCGGGTGAGTGTGGCCAGCTCGTCCTCGAGGCCAAAGAGGTAACCCTTCTGGATGACGCGGTACGTCCGCGCGCTCGCTGCCTTGCGAGCGCGCGTGCGCGCCACCTTGGCCGGGATCTCACCGGCAGCGGTGGTGCCGGTGCCCTCGGCGGTGTCGCTAGCCGCAGACGCGGCGGCCAGGAGGAGAATGGCGGCGGCGTCGCGGTCGGAGGAAAGCTCGGTGTTACTCGGCGGGGCCTCCGTCGTCGCCTCCGATGGCGGCGACTCGACCGAAATGATCGGAACGCCGGAGGCGGCCTTCTCAGCCTTCGGGTGCATGCTGCAATTTATCCTGCGCCGACCACCTTTCCACAAACGTGTTCTAAAATCAATTTCTTTTTTTGAGGGAGGGAGAGAGAGGGAGGGGGAGGGGGGCGGAGGGAGGGAGGGAGGGGGAGAGAGAGGGAGGGGAGGGAGGGAGAGGGAGAGAGAGGGAGGGGGAGAGAGAGGGAGGGAGAGAGGGAGAGAGAG
>NW_005201259.1:97014-102029 GCF_000372725.1 Emiliania huxleyi CCMP1516 | reverse complement strand
GCGGTCCAGCATATTCGTTTCATGACAGTAGGATTCCGCTAAAGGGCGCGGCGAGCGCGCGTTCGAGACAGTTCGCGCACATCCTTCGCGCGCGCAAAATGTCCAGCCATAGCCTGCAGAGCTATATCTGCATCAATTCCAGGTTTCTAGCCTTGCGGAGGGGGCGGTTCCGCCCCTTCGCCGGTGTCAGAGAGATAGAGGGAAAGGGGGTCAGAAAAAGGGGAGGAGACCCCCCCGGCGTGAGGGTTGGCCCCCCTGAGGAGGGCACTGGTTCCCCTTGCAAAGAGTCTCTGGGGGGGTAATACGTTTGGGAGTTGCTACGAGTCTTGGGGGGTGTAATAGGATTCCGAGTTGTTATGACAGCAGCTTTTGGTTTTTTGAGCCCCCCCCCCCCGCTCCCCTCCTCAGTCCCCCCCCCCCCCCGTCCTCCCTTTCCTCCTCTTCCCCTCCGTCCCAGATATAGCCAACCCCTCCCCCGTTATCCCCTGCAGGTGCAGGGGAGAAACACAGTGAAAATTGATGGGCTTGCCCATCCCGGAGTGGTTCGATCCCACACAAACCCGAGACGGTGACGGGAAGCGTCGTGCGATCTCAGGCCCAGTGAGGTAGTGCGCCAGACCAACCCGGATCCTGCTGAACGAGCTCCTCTTGTAGCTCGATCGGTCACACCGCCATCGCCGTCGGGGAGAGGGGGGACGACACTGCTTCGGCAGCGTGCACCTCGATCCTGTACCGTGTTTGTTATGACCCCCCCCGATGAACACACCAGTGAGGGAGGGCGAGACGATCGAGGGGTCCCGTACCACGCGGAATCGGCCCTATCCAGTGCTCAAGTGCTCAAGAGAGAGGAGAGAGGAGCGAGCGGCCGTCCTTTCCTCGAAAATTCCCCACCTGAATTCCTATACTCGAGTACGAGCCATGTCGTCTGATGTGTCACTGTGTGCGTCACATCGGTCTTGATAACAAGCCACGGTCGATCCGTCAAAGCGATACACTCGTTCCTATCACATATTCTCCCACCCACCGGGACGCAAAACGCTCTCGGCGAGAGCCACGAGAAGGCGTCCGCACAGCAAGCCGCTCGTCGGACAGGCGTGCTCGCTCGATGCCGGCGAGCTCATTGCGCACGCTTTGGACGGTGGCGAAGCCAAAAACACCGATGGTGGCCGTCCGCTGGCGTGAGCGGCGGCGGTCGAGACCTCACCCTTCGCGCCGACGACCCAACCTTACGCGGAACAACAACCCAACGCAACCAAAACCCAACCCAACACCAAACAACCCCACTCAAAGCACGATTCTCCTGTTGGGCCCTCAGGGAGAGGAGGGAGAGAGAGGGAGGGGGAGAGAGAGGGAGGGGGGGGGGGAGAGAGAGAGAGAGAGAGAGAGAGAGAGAGAGAGAGAGAGAGAGAGAGAGAGAGAGAGAGAGAGAGAGAGAGAGAGAGAGAGAGAGAGAGAGAGAGAGAGAGAGGAGACAGGACCGTCCTTTCCTCTCGAAAATTCCCATACATTCCTCGGCACGAGCATTCCTACGAGCCCAGGTGTCGATGCACTTGCCGAGCCGTCTCGCTCGTATGGCGATCGCCCGGTCGCTGCTCCGCAGCGCGCGCCCGAGCCACGGTCCGAGCCACGGCCCGAGCCACGGCGCGAAGGGCGGCCTCTTAGCGCTGGCCGTGTTCCTCTCCAGCGCCGTGCCGCAGTCACCGCTCTCCGGCATCGCCTTTGCCGAGCCGCCGGCGATCGAGCAACGTGCGGCCGCCGCCGCGGCCCCCAGCCGCGAATACCTCCTATTCACCGGCTTTCCCTTTCCGCTCGGCCCGTTCACTGAGCGCCGTACGGTCGAGACGGAGCTCGTCAAGGATCGCGTCTACAGCTTCGAGCAGGAGATCCGGCTCTCGGGTATCTCGGCGAACATTCGGAGCACCGTCTTCCGAATGCGGGACAACCACTTGCTGGTGTACAACCCGGTGGCGCCGACCCAGGAGTTTCTGCAGCAGCTCGAGGCCCTCCACAGCGACGGTGTCTCCCACATCCTCCTGGGCGCGACGCCGTACGAGCACAAGGTCTTTGTCCCCTCATTTTCGCGCCACTTCCCCGCCGCAAAGGTGTGGGCGGTGCCGGACCAGTGGTCCTTCCCGGTAGACCTCCCGTCGCCGCTGCTCGGCATCGACACCAAGGGCTCGGGCGGCGGCGACCTCGTCGACACGGCCGGCGGCTCTGCCGCCTATGCCGGCGCGCCCGACCTCACGTCTGAGTTCGAGGTCAAGCTGCTGCACCCGCGGAGGCGGCTCGGTCTCGGGTACGCGGCGAACGAGGCGGCGCTGCTGCACAAGGACACGAAGACCCTCGCGCTGACCGACGCGCTCGTCAACGTGCCCTCCGCCCCGACGCGCGTGTACGACGAGGCCAACTTGCTCGCCATCGGCGACAACGCGGAGAGGAGCAGCTCGCTCGGCAGCCTCATCCTTCGCGCGGCGGGCGCAGTGAACTGGCAGGGCACGGGCTCGAAGGACATCGGCCAGCTCTGGACGAGCGACGCGCCGGGGCGGCAGGGGAGCGAGGCGGAGCAGTTGCAGCGCGGCTGGGAGCGCAACGTCGTCCTCTCGCTCTTCTTTGGGCCGTCGCCAGCAACGATCGTCGATCCGAAGCCGTCCTTCCAGGCGCTCGAGGGGCGGTGGGTGGTGGCGCCCGTCACCGACTCGCTCATCTACGCGAGCGACCGCGTCCAGCCCGAGCTCGCGCGCTGGGTCGACGACCTCGCGCGCTGGGACTTCCGGATGATTGCGCCGTCGCACTTTGACGCGCGCGAGGGCACGCCTGAAGACCTCCGCGCTGCGTTCGCGCCCACGCTCGCCAAGAGCAGAGGGGGCGCGGCGACGGACCCGGCCACCCCGGTCACGGCGCGCCCCTACAATGTCGACGACGTGAGGTTGCTCGACGGTATCGCCACTGAGCTCGTAAAGCTCAAGGTCATCTGAGCGAACCGACATCACGCCGCTCGATGACACAGTCGCACGGCATGTGGTGACCATGTAAGGTAGCTAGCGGCTGTGTACCAGAGCCGTTGCGCGGTAGCCCCGCGTATACGCGCGTATACTACAGCGAGACAGTGTCAGTGAGATCGGCATGTCGTGTTACTTTGTGGAACTTTGGTTTGAGCCCGCTTTGTTTTCTTGAGGTTTACGTAAAGCCTTGTTTGACAATGGTTGGGTCGTAGGGCAGAGAGGGTCGCTCTACACTTAGCCTCTGCAGCGAGCGAGCGCTCAACTTAGCCCCCGCACACGGAGCCGGGCTCAGGCCTCAGCGCTTAAAGTCGTAGGCGGCGGGAGACCTCTTAGTACCGGGGGGCTCCTGCTCGTGTCCCGGGCGTGGAGATGCGAGGGTCGCCCCCCCTTGCCCCACCACTTTTGTGTGTGGAGACGTTTACCTTACCTTACCTTACCTTACTCCTTAGTACTTAGACGCTTTTTGTGGTCGGGGGCCATGAACCGTTAGACGACACAAGGCCAACTCCGGGTAAAAAACCCGGGTATACCTGCAAAAGTCAAAAAAAGTCCAGGTTTTTACCCGAAAAATACCTTGACGCGTCCCGACCAACGTATGCCGTGCACGACGCCATATCGCTTCCTCCCAGGGCCAGTGCGCTACTTGTGCGGCGCGCAAACGCCTGCTCAAGTACCCGCACCGTACCATGATCCATGTGCTGCCGCTATGCGTGTCTTAAGGCGGTGCGACGGTGTATCATTCACTTTATGCCACCGTTGCATATCCTGCAGTTTTGCGACGGTGTATCATTCACTTTATGCCACCGTTGCATATCCGGATATGCAACGGTGGCATACAGTGAATGATACACCGTCGCAGGCGGCTGCAGGTGCACAGCGAAGCGGCGGGCGCGGCATGCCGATGGCAGTGCGGACGATGCGGTTGCGATGTGTTCTGCTTCAAGATTGAGCTTTGAGGCGGTGCTTGGCATGCACTTCTGCGATCCCAATCAGCTCATCGCAACCAACCGCAGCGCAACAACCAACATCTCAAGCGAAGCTGTGCTGCTGCCCCCCCCAGACTGGGCCGCCCAGAACAAAAGGCCCTATGCTACCTGGTACCTCACGCGCGGACCGTTCAAACATCAAAGAGGACCAGCGCATGCACAGGCTTCTCTGACATGCGTTTGTTTGAGCATGAAGATCGGTCACTATAGGGCGTAGGGGCGCGTGGCGGACCAATAATGGCGGGCCTCTCTAGCCTCTAAAAGCCGTAGGAACAAGAGAGCACAATGCGAGATGCGTCACCTTTGGCGCCTATACTACGCCCCGGCTCTCTCCATCGTTCCCATCACGGGACCCCACAGTTGTGCGGCACCCAACCGCCGAGAGCCGCAGAGATTGGATCGCTGAATCAGCTCGAGAGCAGCTCGCGCACGAGGGAAGAGAAGAGCGGCACGGGTGCGGGCGCCGTCGCCTTGATGGTGGCGGCGGCGACGCCAGTCGAACGAGTGACGACGAGCTCGCACAACAGCAGCGTATCGGCAGCGCCCGCCTCGCGCGCGAAAAAGTAGAACTTGGACGCGTCCCCCACGGTGCCGAAAGCCATCGTCTTGACGTGTCGCGTGCCGAACCGCGCCGACAGCTGCTCGAGCGGAACCGAGAGGGACGTGCGATGCTGCCACGAGTCTGCCGTCGGCAGTGCGCCCCACTGTTGCTGAAAGACGGCTGGGTCGAGCGACGCGCCAGGCGCGAGGGCGAGGGCCGCCGCCGGCGCGGGCAGCGCGTCCTCGAGGCCTGCGGCGGAGAGAGGGGGCGCGCCGTCAGCCGTGGGCTCGGCGGCGGCGGCGGGGGAGGTAAGCTGCTGCTCGCACCCAGCAAATCGATTCCTCCGCCGGCGGCGGCGGGCGGCGGCGGCGGCGCGGCAGTCGGCTCCTCATCGCTCTCCTCATCGCTCTCGTCGTCGTCGCTGCCGCCGCCCGCCCCCGCGTGCCCGGCCGGGCCGTTGGAGGCGCCGTTGCCGTTTGTGGCTAC
>NW_005201259.1:94054-95074 GCF_000372725.1 Emiliania huxleyi CCMP1516 | reverse complement strand
CCTCAAGAGTGACCAACGAATTCCGCCGCCCCTCGAGCCTGCTGGTGGTGTCGACGGTCTCCTGCGGCGACTCGGGCTTGTAGCGCGCGACGAGCTCGAGGACGACGCACTGGGACCACTCGTTGAACTCCTATTATTATTATTATTATTATTATATTATTATTATTAGCTCGAGGACGACGCTGGGACCACTCGTTGAACTCCTATCAATTAATTAATAATTAATTACGAGCTCGAGGACGACGCACTGGGACCACTCGTTGAACTCCTATTATTATTATTATTATTATTATATTATTAGCTCGAGGACGACGCTGGGACCACTCGTTGAACTCCTATCAATTAATTAATAATTAATTACGAGCTCGAGGACGACGCACTGGGACCACTCGCTGAACTCCTATTGGGTCGGCTCGCTGGCCCGGTGGGGCGGGGCTCCGGCGGAGGAATGAGTGGGGCGGGGCGGGGGCGAAGTCCTTGATGCGGTTGAGGAGGTGGTGGATGATTGGCTTGTTGATTGCCATGCCGCCCTCGGCCGCCAGGATCTCGTTGAGTGCGTTGATGCAGTTGGTCACCACCTAGGGGTGGAGGTGGGGGGGGGGGGTCGGACGAGGAGGGGGGGGGGGGAGGGGGGAGGGGAGGGGGATGGAGGAGGAGGGGCTTGAGGGGGAGGGGGCGAGGCGGCCGTCGGGGGAGGTGATCCAGGGGGCGGAGTATGGGAGGGGGGGGGGGGGGGGGTGCCCCCCCCCTAAAGGGGGGCCCTGGGAAGGACTTCCCTCTCTTAGACAACCCGAAGGGAGGGTGGGAAGGGCCAAAAGCCGGAGGAAGAAGCGGAAAGAAAAGTGGGAAAAAAAGCCGGAAGAAGACGCCGGAAGAAGAAGCCCTAGGAAGAGGCAGGAAGAGGCGCCGGTGCCCTTGGGTTTTTTTTCCGCAAAAACTGGTAGAGATGGGTGACCCTTTCCCCTCAGGGGAGGGCGCCCGCCGGAGTATTTTTTCCTTTTTAGGGAAGAAAGGACCCCC
>NW_005201259.1:72721-93167 GCF_000372725.1 Emiliania huxleyi CCMP1516 | reverse complement strand
CCGCCGCCACCCTCTCCGCCTTCCCCGTTGCTGCCGCCGCCCTCCTCTCCTCTACCAAGCCCCCCTCCCTCGCCTTCGCCTCCCCCGTCACCACCGCCGCCCCCTCCGCCACCTTCGCCGCCGCCGCCCCCTCCTCTGCCTTCCTCTCCACCACCACCCTCCCCTTCGAGACCACGAAGAGGGGTCCGGAGTGGTGAGGCGCCGGGGGTGTGGGCGGGCGTCGAGTCCGTGTCGAGTCCGTGTCGAGTGTTTACTAGCTCCGAGTAGAGGGGGCGTTCTGCTGCTAGGGGAAACCTGGAGCGCGGAGCTAACCCTCGGAGACCCGTGTTTACTTTAAGGCCCTTGCCCTGCGAACGCGCACCCCCGGGGCTAGGGCTCTCTAGCCCGTAACCCGATGCCAATCATCCGGCCCGCTGGGTGCGCTTCTTAGCTCCCCGGCCCTGGATGTGCGGTTAATGACTGCACTCCAAGTGCTCCAAGGGCTAACTCATCAGACGAGGGCGGCTCGCACACGCACACGCACACACACACACACACATGCATGCATGCACAGACACACAGCCCCTTCCCCTCCCCCCTCAAGACCTTCCCAAGGGCGAGGACACGCGCAGGCCGCACCTCTAGCTATAGTGAGGCCCGCATAGTATGTGGGAGACTCATGCCGCCGCCCCTGCCACCCCTGTGTCAGTGTGCCCGTGGTAGTGAGAGACTGCCGATGAGAAGCCGGAGGAAGGTCGCTAGACTGAGATGAGACCGCCAGTGGAGTTGGGATTCCACCGTGCACCGCGCTGCGAGCCTGTCGTGTCCCTTGTCAGGAGCAGGAGAGCCCCACCTGTGCCCCTGATCGTCCTTCCAAAATCCTGCTCGTGCAGGTGTGGACCCTGTCCTCCTCCCCCATCCCTCGTTTGGGTTCTCTGTTTTCTTTCTTTCTTTTAGACGTGCCGGAGCCGTCCGACTGTAGCGACTAGCACACCTCTCTGTCGAGTCCCAGAAACCCGAGAGGAGTCACACAGATCACAGTCGCAGTCCACGCCTGTGTGATGCACGCCCTGTGAGCGGGGCGGGGTGCGCACTGTGCCTCTGAGGTCTGAGCTCTGTGTTCGTGCGTCGGGCCCGTCGCCCAGATCTCTCCTGGAGTCTACAGTCTTTTGAACCTGCTCTATTTAAGCTCCCCTCCGTCTATGTTCCACTTCCACTTGAACGCCGCCCCGGCCTCGTCCTCCTCGGCCCCGCTCTCCGTCGCCGAGGCCCTGACAGCAACGCGATGGCCCAATGCGCCGATGCGCTCGGCTCTCCATGCTCTGTGCCTCACCGCGTCGCGGCGGAGGCGGCGAGCACCTCGTGTGCCAGCGGCCCCCGCGGCCGCCGCCACCACGTAGTCCTCGTCTTCCATTTGCGGCGGGCGCCCGGCAGCCAGCGGCAGCCGGCGGCAGCCAGGTGCAGCCAGCGGCAGCGAACGCAGTACCACGCAATTCGCCGCCCTCGTCCCGCCAACTCGTACCCCCCCCCCCCCCCAATCTTCTGGTTCCACTTCCTACATATATATTTTTATTTATGCAACCTCTCTCACACGACACTACTCACTAGGCGCGGGACTGGCGCGCACTGGCACTAAGACAAAAAGAAATCGCCGAGCAACAACACTGGGCCCGGCGCAAAATTAGAGATCGCCTGTCCAGCGCTCAGTCCCTCCCGCTCGCTGCAGGCTTTTGCACGCCCTGTGCTTCTCTCAGCTTGCCCATCAGGTACTCAAGCCCCGTCGTCGGCGGGTAGCGCAACTCCTCGCCCGGGCGCGCGAAGCGGGGGTCGACCGCGACGACAAAGTCGGCATCGGGGTCGATGAAGCAGGCTATGCTGTAGCGGTGGGCGGCGGCGGCGGCCGCGGTGGGCACGATGACGCGGTGGGCCGTCGCGCACCACACGTCGTTTGTCCACCGGGCGAGCAGCGCGCCGGTGTTCACCACCGCCCCGACCACGCCCTCTGGCTGAGGCTCGGGCACGACATCGGCCCACCCCTCACCCTCGCCGCCCGCCGCGCCGCCGACCTCGCCACCAGCGACCGACTTGACCTGCAGCCCCTGCGCGCCGTCGCCGAGAAGCAGGAACGTGTACGCGCCAAAGTCGGTGTGCTCGCCGACGCGGATCGCAGACGAGGAGACCGGCTGCCGGCCGCGCCCTTCGGCCGGAGGATCGCAGGGAGGGTAGTGTAGCATGCCTACACGGCGGGTGCACACAAGCCTCGCGCGCTGCGCTCGGCGCCCATGTGAGTACGAGGCGCGCCAAGCGCAGCGCTGGACGGCGTTTGCAATCTAGGGGCGGCATGCGGAGCGTGCAAAGGTCGAAGCGCTGCAGCGAGCGGAGGAAGTAGTCGGTCTCGAGGCCGAGGGCCAGCGCGCAGGCGAGCGCATACCGCCGCGCCGCCAGCTCCAGCGCACGCCAGAGCTCGAGCGCAGTCTCCTCATACCCGTTGGGGCAGCCCGCAAAATTATTCAGCCCAAGCTCTGGCCTGTCAGACAAAGGCATCACCTCAACGATTCATCCAGTGCCGGGAGAAGTGAGGAGGTCGAGCGAGTCCTCCGAAGGTTGAACGCCTCCTTGAGGTCGGCCGGCCGCGCTCGGTTGAGTGACTCGAGTCCGACGGGCGCGTAGCCAGTGTTTGTGGCCGGCTGTAGTCGCGCGAGCCGCTCGCGCTTGTGCTCCTCGGGCTGGGCGAAGAGCGCCTCCGCTGCGGCAAAGGCTCGGCGTCGCAGCTCGGCGCTCACGCCAAAGTTGATGACCTGGACGAAGCCGGTGTCGCGGCAGGCCAGGTCGATGGCCTTTGCGCCTGCTAGCTGCGACGCAGTGGGGACCGCGCCCACGACGACGCCCTCGTCGGCCATGAAGGGACTGAGGTCGACGGTGGCGACCATCAGTGCTGTCGCGCTGCTGCCGCAGTGGCGAATCCCGGCTAACCTCGAGATCTGCACCTTGGATGGCGGCTGCGCTCCCTGTTTCACAGCCATCCGTGCTAAGGATGGCTGGCATGCCTAGATCTCAGCCATACACTCCTACCCGATGGCTGGGATACATGGCTGCAATTGCAGGATCCTAGCCACTCCGCCCTACCAGCACACGCCATTTTGGCTGCCATCCATCCAGCCAGTGCAGCCATCCTCCGGCCGATGGCTGCGATGGCTGTGTCCCGGCCATCCGCCCGGCCGCATGATGGCTGGCATACAGCCGTCGCAGCCATCGGCCGGAGGATGGCTGTCGCGAATTCGACCCGGCCTTCTCGCCGCCCCCGACACGAGCGCAGGTGGCTTTGCTCTCGCTCCGCGAGCCACCACACCCTTGTTCTGGATGGCTGGCGTCGTTATCTCTCAGCCATCGCGTTGGAACGCTTGGTCAGGATATAGTAAGCTCAGTCAGCCATCCTCCGTCCGGCCGATGGCTGCGACGGCTGTATGCCAGCCATCATGCGGCCGGGCGGATCGGATGGCCGGGACACAGCCATCGCAGCCATCGGCCGGAGGATGGCTGCGCTGACGGGAACGCAGCCAAAATGGCGCGTGTGCTGGGAGGCGGAGTGGCCAGGATGCTTTAATTGCAACCATGTGAATTAAGGATGGCTGGCATGCCTAGACCCTAGTTCTCAGCCATCCGGTAGGAGTGCATGGCTGAGATCTAGGCGTGCCAGCCATCCTTAGCACGGATGGCTGCGAAACAGGGAGCGCAGCCATCCAAGGTGCAGATTTCGAGGTTAGCCGCGAATCCCAGCCCAGGGAGCAACGAGACGATTCCTCGCTGACGGCCGCGCCGTTCGACGCGCCGCGCCCGGAGGCGGCCCGATCGCTCGAGAGGGTCGACGCGGCACGCCCAGAGCCGCGCGGCGCGCTCGGCGACCCGCTCGTTGAGGGCCCGGCCTGAGGGAGGGTGTAGAGGATGTAGAGTGTAGAGCGCTGTAGCGGCGCCCCTGGCCATTCGCTCCGATTCCCCTCGATCGGATTCTGCTGGCACTCTCGAGGCTATGCCTACACAGCCTCGCGCGCATGGGCAGTCATGAAGGACCACGCACCTTCTCAGGACAGCGCCGGTGCCTCTCTCTGGACCGGCAAACTTTGTGGTCTAGTGTCACCAATGTGGGACCAATGCGGCATCGCGCCATCGACAGCTCTGAACTGCGCCTCACCACTGACCGGGAAGGCCGCCAAGTGGGCCAGCACAGGTCGCACATTGTGGCAGCAGTCAGCAGTGCATGTCTGATAGCTAGAGCAGCAGCGTCAGGGTCGCAGGGTCGGATCGTGTCAAGCCTCTCGCCCGGCCGGCCGCGTGCAGACGTCGGCCTGTCTGCTGTCTGGAGTGATCTGTCCGAGCGGTCAGTACGACCGATCAGGTTGGAGTTTTCTGATGATTGGAGGGTCTATCTGTATGTACTCCTCGAGTTCTCTCCAAATCTGCCCTCTACTTAACCGTACTTAATCGGGAAGTTGGTGCTAACGGAGACTAACGGAGCCGGAGCCCCATTTCCGTACTGCTGCGCGGCGCACGGTGCCTCCGGGGGCCCCCGCGCCCCCCCAGAGAGGGGCGCACTCTGGCACTCATCGGATACATCAAAGTAGATGGCGACACCTGGGGTGATCCGTTGGGACAGTGCTGCACCGACCCGAAGGGGTCGGTATGCGGAGGTACCTCACAGCAGGCCGCCATTGCTGCTGCCTCCTCCTTCTTCTTCTCTCCTCCTCCGGCCCTCCACCAGCCCCGCCGCCCAAGGTGCCTGCCTTGCCAGCCGAGGGGAGGTGCCACTGAGGTGTGGCCGAGGGTGCCGCCGCGGTGCCCGCCGGTGCCCGTGAGGTGCGCCGACCTTGGGAGGGAGCCTGCGGGGCCAGCCGCCGCCATATAAATAAATAAAACGGACACACCACAAACAAGGGGTGGGAGAAGGACAGGGTCCCCACCTGCACGAGCAGGATCTTGTAAGGACGATCAGGGACACAGGGGAACGGGAGCGGGGAGCGCATCGCGACACGGAGGGGGGCTGGGCAGGGTTCACCCACACGACAGGGTCCCAGGGATTCCCCTCTCGTATAGGACAAAGTTGCACCCGGCGGCACGGGGGCAGGCGCGGGCCTCCTACTGGTTGCGCTCTCCTAGTTCTCCTGCTACTGACAAAAGGGACAGCGACAGGTTCGCAGCACGGTGGACTCCCTATTCCACTGGCGATCTCTCTCGACTAGCGACCTTCCTCCGGCTTCTCACTGGCAGTCTCTCACTATCACGGGCACACTGACTGAGGCGGCCAAGGCTCACGCGTCACGGTCACGCCGTGGGTGGCAGGGGCGGTGATAGGAGTCTCCCACTCTGTGGGCTTCGCTAGTGTAGCTATTGTTGGCAAAACAAGACACAGAGCTCACACATCGCTAGTGGGTGCGGCCTGCGCGTGTCCTCGCCCTTGCGGTCTTGAGGGGGAAGGGGAACGGGCTGTGTGTCTGTGCATGTGCAGCCGCCGCCAAAAGGGAATCAGTAACCAGCCTCCGGCGGGGCCCCCCGCTACCATCCAAACCCGAGACCGGTCTACTAATCATAGATAGAGGCTCAAGTGTGACATAAGTCCACATACATACGACACACATACACAAAGCAACTCTCACGACAACACGGGCACCGGGTGGAGCGGCGGCGGCGGCGGCAGCGGCACGCGCGGGCGGACGGATTCGGACGGGGCGGAGCAGCGACCGCCTGGGCGGCCGCTGCTCTGCAGAGCGCGCCGTCTGTCTGCGCAGCTCGAGCGCCGTCAGGTGCAGGGAAGCGTGGCGGCGCGGGGAAAGCGCGGCGGCGGTGGCGAGCAGGCGAGCGGCCCGCGCGCGGCGAGGCGGACAGGTGATCGGCAGGCGGGTGATGGGCCGGAGAGTGACCGCGCCCAGCGATCGGAGGAGAGCCGATCGTCGCTCGGCCGCAGCTGACCTCGAAGGCGTGCGGAGCGCGACTGTTGGTGTCGGGGGGCGGCCGTCATGTGGCGAGGAGGGAGGACGACAAGTGCGCGTCGTACGGGTCGCTCTTCATCGGCCAGTCGAGCGGACGGTAGGTCGGTCAAAGTGAGCCGGTGAGGACGGCGAGATTCGTTGCGAGATACGGTTCGCGGGGGCGCCCAAACAAGTTTGGGACGGGGACGCTCTGGGGACGCGCCGCAAAATCAAGCAATTGGAAAGGGTGTGTGTGTGTGTGTGTGTGTGTGAAAGCGCCGTCGCAACTGCCATGTCGGCAGGTTGTAGGCTGGTGCTCTCGCCCCGCTGGCGGCGCGGACCGGTGCCGCGGCTCCGAGCCCTCCTGTGGGCCCGCGGCGGCTCGCCGTCGCGGTGCCGAACAATGTCATCGGTCCGGATTCATCCCGGCGTGTGCCGCCGGTGACGCTTCTTCGCCGAAATTTTGCTCAAGCTCTTTGTCGACAAAGCTGTGCCCGAGCTCCTGCTGCTCGACTGCGCGGCGGATCCGGCCCCTGGATGCTGAGATGTGAGGCGCCGGCACCGGGGCTACAACACGGGGCCATCTCCAGGCTGTCTCGGGCAACCTCAAAATTGGCGCCTCTCTCTGCTGGTGCTGCTGCTGCTGCTGCTGCTGCTGCTGGTGGTGCAGATGCTGCTGCTGGTGCGGCTCGGCTCTCCGACTCGACTCGCCGCGGGCGTCGCGGGCATCTGACGCGGCGGGCGGCGTCGCGGGCGGCAGCGATCGCGGCTCGACGGTGGAGGCGGAGGGTGGTGGCTGTGGTGGACCTTTGAGTTTATTTAATGGTCGAGTACGAGGACTGGGGGGTTCAACCGGGAGGCAGGGGTTCAACCAGGCGACGGCGGACCGTGGGCCATCGCGGGGACGGGTCCGTCCGGAGGGCGAACCCGATCGAGATCCGGATGGGTTCACACCGGTGGGAGGCACCGAGGCGTCTTGGACGCTCAGCTCTACCTTAGCTCCTGAGGGGCGCGTGGTTGTAACCACGTAGTAGGACTACAGCCCACCACAGACACCCTCCCTCTCCACACGTGTGCACACGCCCTCACCCTCTCCCCTCTCCTCTCTATCCTCTCTCTCCTCTCTCTCCTCTCTCTCTCCTCCTTGTCTGTGCTGTCTGCCTGACTCAGGCACTAATTCTGCCGATGCGTGATTGTGTGTGGGCTGCTCCGAGGGGGCCCTGCGCGATCCGATGGGTAGGGAGTCTGTGCCCGGGCGGTGTCCGGTGTGGAGTCTCTCTCTGATCCCACCTGTGATGTTGGGTGTGAGGTTGTGGCGGCTTCGATCCCAAGGGGGGGAGCTGATCCCACTCAGTAACCAACTCTCAGGGGCAGTAGGTGGGCGAGCCTCGAGCGCGCTCATCTCGATCGTCAAGGCGTCGCTACGCGCGGTCTTCCGCGGGGGGAGCTTCGTCGACGGGTGCGGGATCGCGGCGCAGTCAGTGCCGTGGCGATGCCTCCGGCTGTTGTGGCGGGCGGCTTGCTGCTCGCGGCGATGGCGAAAAACTCGTCTCGCCGCACACCAAGGGCTTATGCTCTGGCGAGATGTGAGGCGCATGCGCCCAGGAGGGGAGGGCGCATGCGTAACGACGCTGCTAGAGATGCCTTTCGGGGCCCAGAGATAAAACTTCTGATGCCATGCATGACCTAGTAGTGTCCCCAGCTATGGGCGTGTCCACGTTGGAGCCAGGTGTGGTGTGGGCGCGAGAATAGCTCCGCCGTTCATGGAGGCAACCGATACGAGTCGACTGGTGTGTGTCGTCGTGGTTTCGTATCAAGACTACTCACTCACTCACTGGAAAGGGGGCTACTGGGGCGGCCAATTCACACCTCGCGGGACTACTTGTGTTTTCGTGATGCAAGTTGTGGCCCCCCGCTACGTCGCACGAGTGCAACCGTCGCGGGCGGCTCGCGGAGGCAAATTTCTCTTTTCTCGACCCCGGCCACTCCCACGATTTGCAAATGGCGCCGCCACGCTCCGGGGCCAGGCGCGGCAGGCCGTCCGACGCGGTAATTCACTACACCAAGCGGCTCAACCGCGAGTGCGCTGAGCGCGGCGACGTCGCGGGCGCGCGGGCCTTGCTCGATGCGATGGAGGGCGAAGGCCTCGCGCCGACTCTCGTGACGCTCAACACACTTCTCAAATGCTACCGCAACGCGCGGCGTCCGGACGCGGCGGAGGCGACGCTAGATCGCGAATTTCGGCGCTGGGGGCTCGAGCCCGACGGCTGCTCCTTCTGCACGCTCATTGACGCGTACGGGCTCTCCGGCGACCTGGCTGCGGCGTGGCGAATCCTGCACCGAGCAGAGGCCGCGGGCGCGGCGGACGCTCGCGTCTACTCGGCGATCATGCGCTTTCTCGCGCCCGCGGAAGTGCCCCCCCTCATCGAGCACATGCTGCTGAGGGGGCTCTCGCTCTCCGTCACCGTCTGCAACGCGGCGCTCAACGCCTTTGCTAACGCAGGTGGGCCCGGGGGCAGCTCGCGCCTGCCCGCCCCCGGCGGTGCACCCACCCCCAGAACCCCGGCCTAGGCGACCACCTCGCCGCCGCGGCCTTCTTCGACCGGCACATGCGGGGCGACGTGAAGCCAGACGATCGCTCGTACTCGCTCCTGCTCAAGGTGCGCCGCGGCCCTGAGCATGCCGCGCAGCGCCACCAAGCCGCACAGCGCCACCCAGCCACTCAATGCCACTCAATGCCGCTCAGTGCCGCTCAGTGCCGCTCAGTGCCGCTCAGTGCCGCTCAGTGCCGCTCAGTGCCGCTCAGTGCCGCACTGACATGCACTGACATGCACTGCCACGCACTGCCACGCACCTGCCACACTCACAGGGGGCACGCTAGGCGGGTGCCCTTCCCAGCCGCCTCACCCCTCCTCTGCCAAGCACCGGCGGCATCTCGGCGGCATCTCGGCGAGCATCTCGGCGGCATCTCGGCTGCAGGCGCGTTGCTCAGCCGGCGATGCCGCGGGCGCGGACGAGACGCTCCGCGCGATGGTTGCGGAGGGATGCCGCATCGAGGTGCCCGCCTTCTCGACGGTGATGAACGCCTACGTCTCGCAGCGGCCGCCGCAGCTCGCCGCGGCGGAGAGTCTGATGGCGGAGGCGCAGGCGCTCGGCCTCGTCGCGGACACGCAGATGTACAACTTGCTGCTCAAGGGGTATGCGTCTGCGGTGCCCCCGCAGCCGGTGGCGGCCGAGGCGCGTCTCTCCCGCGACAGCTTTTTCTTCCGCCGGCTCATCCCCCTCCCCCTCCCCCTCCCCTCTGCAGGAGACTCTGCAGAAGCTCGAGGCCGCGGGGCTCGAGGTGTCGGTCACTTCGCTCACAACGGCAGCCCGCCCTAGACTCGGGGGAGGCGGCCGTCGCTGCACCGAGAGCAGCTCTCCCCCCGTGTCTGGGCGGTGCCCACGTCCCCGTCCACGGCCGGGCTGCACTGCGCCGCATCGTGCCCGCCCTCGCCGGCTGCCCTCCTCCCGCGCGTGCAGGTGATGGACGCGTGGTGCGAGGCGGGGAGGGTCGAGGAGGCGCAGCGCCTCGCGCGGCAGTACGAGCCGTCGCTCAAGCTCTCCGGCGCCATCTACAACGCACGCCTCCCCGCGGGCGGGCTGCGCCGCGCGCGCGCTGCAGGCGCCCGTGGACGCGTCGTGGGTACCCCCGTAGGTGCTGATCAAGGGTTACGCGCGCTGCCGTTGCCGGCGGACGAGCGGCGTGTGCCACTGCACTCCGTGCCGGTGCTGCAAGCCCGCCGAAGGGATGCGACTCTTCCAAGAGATGGCGATGCGCGGCTTGGCGCCCGACTCCATCACGATCAGCACGCTCGTCGACGCGCACTGCAACGCGGGGCTCATCGAGCAGGCTTTACTTCGGCTTTACCTCGGCTTTACCTCGGCTATATCGCGGCTTATCTCGGCTTTGCCTCGGCTGTACCTCGGCTGAACCTCGACTATACCTCGGCTGTCCCTCGGCTGTATCTCGCCGGCTGATCAAGCAGGCGTGGCTGCTGCTCGAGTCCCTCTGCCAGCGGGGCACGCGAGCCGGAATCAGCCAGCACAAGGCGACCGGCGCCCGCCCGAACCTCGCGGCCTTCCGCACCGCCTTCCGCGCGATTGAGCGCGCCTCCCGCACCGCCGCACCGGACGACGGCGGCGCCGATGGGGGCGAGGGGTTGGTTGGCGGCGGGGGGGGTGGCGGCCAGGGCGGCGAGGCTGCCAGTTGTTGCGGCGGCGGCGGCCACGGCGGCGGTGGCGGCGCGCTGCGGCGTACGCAGCTGGTGCGACTCGTTGCGGAGGGGCTGGCGATGTTGCGGGAGACGCTCGGGTGGCCGGACGACGCCGGCCTCTCCGCCACGCTCGCCACGCTCTCGTCCGCTCTCTCAATCGCGGACGGGGACACCGCGCTCTCCGCCGCGCTGTCGAGGTACTGCAGTCCCGAGCCGCGAGGCGCGGAGGCGGAGGCGCTGGGGTCACTCACCGCTTCCGAGGCGGAGGCGCTGCAGCTGGCGGCGGAGCGCGCGGCGGAGCGCGCGGCGGAGCGCTCGGCAGAGCAGGAGGCGCAGGAGAAGACGCTGGCCGATTGCTTGCCGGGCGGCCTCTTCGCGCCGATGGCGCCGCCGCCGCCGCCGCCGCCGGCCCAGCTCGCGGCGGCTGCGCCCCGTCCCCCGTTCGGTCGCCCATCTCTCTCGCCGGCCACGCCGAACCCTCCGTCACACAAGCCGCCGCCGCCCCCGGTGCCGCATTCTCCGGCAGTGCCCCACGCCGTTGCTACTCCCGTCGCTACGGCGGCGGCGGCGGCGGCGGCGGCGGCGCCCGGAGCAGCTGTTTGCTTCACTCTGTCTCTGTCGGGCCTTCGCTGCGAGGGCTGCTCGGGCACTGTGCGCACCGCTCTGCGCGCGGTGACGGGCGTGGCCTACGCGGAGGTGGTGTATGCGGAAAGCTGCGCGATAGTGAGTGGCGCCGCGGGGCTATGCGGCGACGCCCTGACCGCCGCCGTTGCTGCTGCCGGCTTTGAAGCCTCCGTCATTGATCAGCGCAATGTCGACGGCTCGGCACCAGCGCCGCCGCTCAGCCTACTCGAGCGGCGCGAGCTCGAGCGATTGAGGTGGCGCTGCCGCGGCACCTCGGCGTGCGAGTATAGGAGGTGAACGCACCCATCTGAATGCACTGTAGGCCGAAGCTTGAGGCGGCTCTCTCGCGCGTCGCAGAGCTCGAGGCGGCGCTCGCCGCTGCCGGCATACCAGCGCCAGCACCGCGGTAGAGAGCGCTACCACACACGACGACCGACGACCGACTGAGAATACACATACGTCGTTGCACACGCAAGCGCGGTCCAGCGATACATGTAATAAAACGCTTGGAAAAGAGGCGGGGCGCCTCAGTCTTTTTTGTGACGTTTGGCGCGCGGACGGCGACGGGGCCCGCTCTCACGTCTCACACTCTCACCCCCATCTAGGAGCAGGACCGCACTCAGGAGCGAGAGAACAAGAGAGGACTGAGAGCTCTCTCAGTCTCACCGCCGTGGTCCGTGCTGCGCACACGCATCACACACACGTTCGCGCGGAATATCTCGGCGACGAGATCGCGAGTCACGATAACTCGTACAGTAGCTAGGTTTGGCTCATCCCCTCCAAGCTTTGCGCGATCGCGATCGCCATCATCTGATCCTCCGCCTCCGTGTCTGCCGGATCCATCGCCCTCGGCGGCGGCGGCAAAGCGCTCCCATTCCCTGCGACCGCGCCAGCCACGGCAGCAGCAGCGCCAAGCTGCTTGCTGCGCCATTTCTCTCGCGTAGCCTCGCCGACGCCCTGCGTAAACCTCCACGCTCCGTCGCCGTAAGCATGCCGCAGCAACAGCGCCAGCGCCGGGTCGTGCGCTGCCAGTCGCGCGCGAGCATTGACCCCGGCCGTCACGTCAGTGCGGCACGTCGCATCGAACCAGGCTTGCGTCCCCTCCGCCCAATACTCGTCGGCGTTGCACCCCATGTAGCAGTGCGATGGGTAGAGGCCGCGCCCAATCGCGTCCGCGTGTGCCGCTCGGATGAGCTCCCGCGCTTCCTAACCTCGGCAAGACTCACCTCACCTCATCAAAGAGGGTGGAGGGGAGGGGTGAAGTGAGTCTGTCCGGGGGTGACGACACTGCGGGCGCATTTCCATGCCGCGGCTGCGCGGGCGAGCACACCTCGCTGAGGCCGAGGTTCATGACCGTGTGGCCCAGCTCGTGGCACAGCACGCTCTCGTCGCGAAACCACGGGTCCGCCGCAATGTCGAGCAGGTTCTCTTCGCCGCACGAGACGACCCTTCCGCCGCCGAGCCCGCGCGTGGTCGCGTCGATCTCGCTCAGGCCCTCGCGCTGCTTCTTCTCGGCGCGCGGCTCAGGCTCCCCGGGGGCGGCAGCGTCGGCCGTGCTCGCCGCCTCCGCCACCTCCTCCGCAGCCGCTTCCAGCGGCGTCGCCTCTGCCTGCGGCTGCACGGCTTCGACAGGCGCGCAGCGGTCAAGCGCGCCGCGCAAGGCCACGTCGGAGAGGAGCCCACGAGATACGAGGTCGTAGAGCACACCTGGAGTGAGGTCGACTATGGGTCAGGCTGCAAGGCGTTTTCGGGTTGGGGGTGGCGGGAGAGCCGCACACCGGCGAGCTGGCGAGAGTCGCAGCGCTCAAGTCGTGGCTTGATCGCCGCCGCCATCGCCTCGCGGCGGATGTCGTCCGCCGATTTCGGCGGATCGCGCGAGTCGGGAGCTTCAGGCGCCGGCTCGCGCGTGCGCTGGGCGCTGAGCGCGTGCGCGCGGTGCTCCGGGATGTCGCTCGTCAGCTGCTCCCTCCCAATGACGGAGATCGAGCACCGTTGCACAGCCAACCGACTCGTGACCGCCTCTGGGCTGTGTCGAAGCATCTCGCGTGCGATTGCGGCGGCGGCGAGCACCGCGCCTGATGCGACCACGTCGGACGCACGCACCGTCAGCCCGGCGCACCCGACCTCGGCGCTCTGCTTGTAGAACGCTGCGGCCATCTCAGCCTCTGCCTCGTGCGCTATAGCCTCTGGCGCTGGCTCCGGCGCCGGTGCCGCAGACTCGAGCGTGAGCTTGTGCTCGGACACGGTCGCCACGTGCTCGACAGAGCCTCCCTCGCAGTGGAGCCGCCAGCAGTGCCCGACGAACGTCTCCTGCATTCGCACTTCCCCAGGTGCAAGTGGCTGACCGTAGGCAGTCTCGGCGCCCTCGCTGCACCAGCACAGGGTGGCGGTGTAGGGCGTGCGGTTGCTGGCGATGACGGTGGTGCGAGCTGGCGCGGACGGCATATGTGTGTGTGTTACTTCCTCCACACCCCAGTTCCCAAATCCACACAAGCGAGCGCTAGTGAACGCCCACAGGGAACCGATATGCCTTACAGTCTACCCTTATAAGTCTCTCGTGTCGGCGCCGACGCTCTTTTAACGTAGAACGTCCCAGCTGAACACTCGAGACACCGCCCGCCGACGATCGATCAGTCCACAATCGTCGGCCCGCAGCGACCCGCAGCGATATATGTACATGGATGCCGCCGCCCCCCCGGCCCCTACGGCCGACGCGCCGATGCACGACCGGCCTCCGTCGGACGGCTCTCCGGCCTCTCCGGCCGCTGCCGCCCGCGCTGCTGCCGATCCAGTCCCTCTCACGCTCAGCGATACCCGCACAACCTACGACAACTTTGAGGTCGCCGGCTTTGGCCAGGTGCAGCCACCACCTGCTTGCCTCCATGTTCACGCTTCGCGCCCCTCCCCCCCCTCTGACGCCGCCGTATGACCTTAGGTGAGGGGCACGACTACCCGCCTGGAAGGTGCTCTCATCAGCAAGTCACCCAGGCACCAACTCCTGGGCGTTTACGCTTGACTACTGTACGTGGAAACCATGCAGTGGATGCAGCTCGATCAAAACGCCGACGCCAACAGCCAACAGCTGGCCCCTGGGCGAGTTCCTTGCCTAGGATGAGGTGCGAGCCATGATGCTCAAATCAGCGTGCACCAAGTCGCTCACATTCCGTGAGTTCGTCAACGGGCCGAACACACTCTCCAAGTCGACGGCGATCTCGAACTCCGACAACTGGACCGGTGCACCAGCCGCGTAGGACGATGGCTCCCTCGAGGACATCCCTTCATCGACGGACGCCTTCACCGCCGCCGGCCCTGGGCCATCCAGCGCGGCCTCCGACGGCCTGCACGTGATCGAGGTACAGAAACGGTGGCTGCCGCAGCTCACACCCTAATCTATCTGCCTTAGGCACGGAGCCAACGGAGCCATCGCGCATGCCCGCATCGCGTGCGGCTCCGAGGTCTCCCGCCGAGACCGGCTCGGCGCGGCGCGTGGCCGCACGCCGCCGTTGAAAAGGCGATAGGAGAGGGGAGAGCGCCGGCCACATCGAGCGAGCGCTGACGTGTAAGGTGTCTGCGCTGCTCCGGTGTGTGTGGGATTATGCCTCCCCCCATCTGTGCGGCGAGGTGTTTGCGGTGGGTGCGATGGCCGATCGTGTTTGCGCGATAAGTCAGTCAAAGCAGTCGTGGCACGTGAGCAGAGTCGCTGCATGCAACGGCGACTGCTTTGACTGACTTATGAGTGGCACGCGTCTCTCACTGCCCGCGAACAACAGAGGCGGGTCCGCCGCAGGTCCCCCACTAGTATTTTTATACAATACTCAGGTCCCGCTAGCAAGTCATGAACAGGGTAAGGGAGGGAGGGAGAGCAAACAACTGGGAAGTTCACAGCTGAGCTTACCCAGAGAACTCCGTTCTCACCCACAAGCGAGCGCTAGTGAACCGCCCAGGGCACCACCGACCCGTCTTGGTCCGGCGGAACACAACTTTTTGCCGAACGCGGTCGACCGAAGTTGTGGTTTCCAAGCGCATTCGCTTCGCCGTGGTCGAGTTAGTGGGGTAAGCCGCTGACGGCATCCCCGCAGCTTGGCTCCCCGCGTGACAAACGACGGCCTCCAGACGTCCTCCGCCAAAATTTTCCTCGGGGCGGCTGCGCCGCCCTGCAGACGCCCCGTTGGCGGCACCGAGCGCGAGTTTCCGACGCGCTCGTGTCTGGTGACAGACACGGATCGGTCGCCGGTGGGCTCAGCCAATCGCCTCCAGCAGATGCTTCATCCACGGACGAGACGCGTTCGTTGCTGCGAGGCGGCCACCGAGCCTTCCTGCAACGACACAGAGCTTGCGATGCAACAGCCTGTTGTCGGCGTGATCGCCACTGGGCTTAGCTGAGGGTCAGGGAGCCGGTGGTTTAGCAGCCACTGCGCAGCACGCGAGCCACCGTACCCGGATGAGTGCGTTGTCCGCTCGGTCGGCGCGGCCTCCGTCCGTGGCAGGCTGCCGTGTCCGTGCCGTGGGGTGTCTGCGTGAGAGACTGTACGTTGTTTGAGGAGAGGAAAGCAGCTGTTGAGCGCTGTCAGAGCGGTGTTTAGCTTGGTATTGCCTTCATATGTCGCAAAGACTCCAGATATAACTCTACGCGGCTCTACTATTTCTCGCATCCCAAAGCTTCCACAACACGCCGTCGCGCGGCCGGCGTGGCCCCGCTCACCTGTCCCATCCTCCTGTGTAACCCCTAGACTTGTGGTGCTGGGCAGGCCGAACATGCACAAGAAAAACCCGTGGAAAACGGTTGAAATGGCACCGATTTACGGTTTTCCGCGCGCTGCGCGCGCCGAGCACGGCCACGGCGCCAAAAAAGTGCTTGCCGGAGTCCGTTTTCAGTGGACGGACACCCAAAACGACATTTGCATCGGCCGGGCGGACAAATTTAGTGGCCGGGAGCCCCTTTTGGAGCCTTCTGAGCCATTCCTGCTACTTTTTGAGCGCGTTGCGTCTCTCTGCGATGATGTGAAAATTGTGACCAAAATCCGCTGTGATCAAGAGGAAGATGGAAGTAAGCTCCCCAGCCCTGGATGTGAGGTTGCCGACTGCACTCCAAGTGCTCCAAGTGCTCGTATGTTGCGTAGCTCGAAGACCGATTGGCTGTACAATACACAGTGAGACCCAGTCGCTCCGCGGCGGGGCTCCGTGAATTCTCGCGGGGAGCCTCACCGGAGCTGCCCTCGGGTCGTCGGGGGTTTGAATTTTCTGTTTTCTTTCTTCGCCAACACCAAATCCTGCTCGTGCAGGTGGGGACCCTGTCCTCCTCCCATCCCTCGTTTGGGCTGTCCGTTTTCTTTCTTTCTTTACTCCCTTGTAGCGTGAGAGAGTGCGTTGTGTTCTTGTTTTCTTTACGACAAAACTTGGAGCACTTGGAGTGCAGTCGGTAGCCTCACATCCAGGGCCGGGGAGCTAAGGAGCGCACCCAGCGGGCCGGATGATCGGGATCGGGTTAAAACGCTCTCTCACAACTCTAGCCTCTAGGTCCGTACAAACAAAAAAGAATTCAGCCGCGGGTTAAAGCACATGCGGCATCTCTCCTCTCACACACATGCTGCACATGCGACCTGGGCCGCTCTCGCAATCACACACATGCTGCTATGCCGGAATGCCGCCCTCGCGCGACTCTGCGCGGTGGCAGCATGACACGGACACGACGAGATTCGACGAGATATGGAGCAATGCATGAGCATGCCATGTCCATGTCCGGGCAGTAAAGGTTGAGCTCGAGCATCATTGCTTGTTGGCAACGCGCTCGCCAACGCACGTTCACCTCATCTCCCCAGCATCGGTCGGGGCGAACAGCGGCCTCTCTTGATGCTCGCGCCGTCTGCCCACCGCCTTGGGCCACGCGCGTCTCGCGCCGCCCGCCCACCGCCTTGGGCCTCCGGTGCCGCCATCACCGACCTGCCTTTGGGCGGCAGCAGCCACCTCAGCAGGCGCACGTCGCTCATGGCTCGCGCCCACGCGTTGTGCTTCGGAGCGTTCGCGGCACGACCAGTGTACTCCGTGTATCGCACCTCTGCCCAGGGCTCACCTTCCACCGGCCGGATACTCATCTCGTCCGCCTCGCGCTCCGTGCCCTGCGCGACGCGCTGCACCCGCACGCGGTCGTGCGATACGTTTCGTGACCGAACGAGCGCGGTGAACATGTCGCGGCTGCCGTTGGCAGGCACGATGGGATCATCCTGGCAGTGAAATGCCCAGATGCGGATGTGCGAGAGGAGGTGCGCGCGGGCGGGGTCACCCCCGCCACTGATTGGCACAGCCGCGGAGAACAGGCCCGGCCGCCTCGCAATGAGCTCCTATCACCATCATTGCCGTCACTCCCAAAGGCTTGGACTCGTGTGGGGAGGGTGCGCCGCGCCCAAGTAGCGTAGCCGCCCATGCTTGCCCCTCCGACCACAAGCCGCTCCCGATCCACGGGGCGCCACGCCACGGTGACGAGCGACCTGGCGGCGACTAGGTGCACCAATCTTGCGGCAACTTGGAGCGAGCGGACGGGACGTCCTTTCAGCGGGTGAGACCCTATCAGCGTTGCACATTGGCTCTGAGCAGCGCCTTGTGGCTCTGATTCTTATGGACGAGGGAGGTGATCGTTTTGGAGGGAGGGGGTGATGTGGCATGGTTGAAGGCGGTGGGAGGGGCTAGCAACAAGACGCCGGTTCGTGGGCCGTGATCGACCCAGCCACGCGCTGCGAGCGGCATGATCAGGTAGTGCGGTACCACCGGCTGCGAGGAGTAGAAGGGCACGCCGGCGATGTGCCTTGTGAGGTAAATCGTGGCACAAGTCGGGACAAGACGCCAAGCGGGCCCCTGCGGTGGATGGGGACATGGCACCTTCTCCAGGCGTCACCGCCGACCAGGCCGCCTCCTCCCAGGCCGTGGAGCCAGAGGAACAGCGGAAGGGCGGTGCTGCTGCGGCTTGTGGCAGGAATGAATAGGCTGTAGTTGAGGCCGTTTGACCGCTGGGCGCGCCAGATGCCGCAGGATGGAGCGACGGCATTGGAGCCCATTTTGCATTGCAACACGTGCGCTCGCGGAAGATTTTTGACTGCGAGCTCGCGACCTCGGAGTTTTCCTCATCACGTCATCGCATGATGTCCCAGTCAGCGGTTTGTTTTAGACCGGTCAGTCAGAAGCAGCCCGCCCGAGCACCGAGCACTGAGATAGGACCTGCCTGCCTCGAGCCGCCCACCCCTCAAGAGAGAAACAAAAGCAGAGCCCCAAGGTCACACAACCGCTACAGAGCGTCTCGGGATGTCGTCAAGCGTAAACAGATCCGTAAATTCCGAACTCGCGCCGCGACCGTCCTGTGCCGTTGCCTCCGAGCCGAATCCGCTCCGCACTCCGACGAGCCGCCACCGGATGGTTGGCTGTTGCAACGACGAGCAGACCTTCTTCATTGTGACCTTCTCCTGCTACGTCGCCGCCGTGGGCCTCGTGTGGCGCTCGCCAGTCTTCAAGCCCTTCAAGCTGTGGACGACGTTGATGCACGAGTTCTCGCACGCATGCGGAGCTTGGCTGACGTGCAACAAGGTGACCGGGATCGAGGTGCACTGGAACGAGGGCGGGCTCACTCACTGGCAGGGCGACACGAGGCGTATGACAATGTCGAAGCACGTCGTACTGCCCGCCGGCTACCTCGGGTCGACCCTCTGGGGCGTCCTAACGATCCTCTCAGTCTCCAACTACGGTTGGGCGCGCGTCACGGGTTGCGTGATGCTCACCGCCTGCGTCATCTGTCTCGCGTACGCCATCTTTGGCAAGTCCAATGAGGAGCGCACGCCGCTCATTGCGTGCTGCATCGCGTTTGGGGCGCTGCTCGGGACAACCACCGTGCTGTCGTACGTCATGGGCGGAGACCCGGGCAGCCACAACCACATCTGGGACCTGGTGCGCCCCGAGTGGCCCGATTGAACACCACCCCCGACGCGCTGCTGCAGTGAAAGGGCGGAGCGACGAGCCGTCCCGCCCTGCCGAATCCTGACCGCCGCCCTCCCCACTGCCACAGCTCCTCTACTCGGTCCTCCTCTTTGTGGGCACCCTCAACGCCATGTACGCCACCGTCGACATTTACGACGACACCATCTCGCGCACGGACGCGCGCGACACCCCAGATGCGCGCCACGCGCAGGTGTGATGGTGCGCTGCTCACACCAACTGCGGTTGATAGGCGCGCTCCGACGCCTACAAGTACGCGCAGCTCTGCTCCAGCTTTGCGACCCCAAAGTGCGTCGGCTGCGTGTGGTTCCTCCTCGCGATCGCCGCGTTCGGCGCGGCCTCTGCTCCTCCGCGGAGCGGGCACCGCTCGTTTCGGGACCTGCTCAGGCCCACACGCGGGGGCTCTGCCTGTAGGCGCCTCTGTCTTCGGGACCATCGCCCTCGACGAACCCAGCAAATTTGTGCTGACCAACCAGTTCGCCTGGGTGCCCGGACCTATGGCAGTGGGTCTCGCGGTCGTCTACCGAGTGACGCTCTACGGACGGGAGCGGTACGGCGGTGGTAAGCGCTACAAGGTGACGCCAAAGGCGGACGCCGGTTCGCGGCGCGCCACGCCGACGATGACACGGCCAGGAAGGGCGTCGCAGGTGTGATTGTTTGATTTCTTTTTGCTAGTGTTGTACAGAAAGAAAGAAAACACAAGGCAAGGCAAGCCGAAGCACCGAAGCCGCCGCCACAACGACCCCTCTGGAATTGAGACTCGCCGCTTTCCTCCCGCGCTGTGTGATGTACTTCGTGTGTGAGCTCTCTTGTCGGTCTTGACGATGTGCCAACACACAACAACCTAACTACCCACAAGGGAGGGGTGGGCGGACTGTTCGTGCTCTGGCTAACCTCCGAATGTAAGTTTATGTAACACCAGAGATTTGGCTGTGCTGGCTCCTACGCACAGCCATCTTACCTCTAAGGATGGCTGAGCTACCTAGCTGCAGTGCAGCGCCACAGGGGAGATCCTCCAGCCTAATGTGGCTGCAATACACACACGGCAGCCATCCTTGGTAGACAGTGGCTGTGTGGAGACGCACTACCGCAGCCATACCGCCCGCCTCGAGGTGAGCCCTCTTGGCTGAGCTGGTTCCTGGCTTGTGGCTACGTTGCAGCCATCTCTTTGGGTAAGATGGCTGGGGGACAGCCCATTTCAGCCATCTACTATGGCTATGTAGGTCACAGCCAGTGCAGCCATCCTCCGGCACCGCCACCGGAGCATGGCTGGTGACAATCGATGGCAGCCGTCCGCCGCCCCCGCCACAACGCACAAATGGCTGCGCGCTTGTCCCCCCCCCCCCCCCCCCAGCCTCGCGGGACGGCTGCCATCGCGGGCCCTGACTGAGGGAGGGTGTAGAGGATGTAGAGTGTAGAGCGCTGTAGAGCTGTAGAGATGTATGTAGAGCGCTCTGGAGCGCTGTAGAGCGCTGTAGAGCTGTAGAGCTCTACATCCGGCGCGTGACGAAGCGCCTGCGTTGTAAAGCGATGTAGAGGCGCTCTACAACGTAAAACCTCCACAACAAACTCTAGATGATACAGTCCCAGTGAGCTAAAAGTACAGTTGAGAGACAGAGATGAGCGGCGAACGAGGTACGGTCGCTCTCC
>NW_005201259.1:70935-72621 GCF_000372725.1 Emiliania huxleyi CCMP1516 | reverse complement strand
CGGGTATACCCGGGTAATACCCGCACTTTTGCATGGTTTCGCCCCCGGGACCACACCGACAGCCGCTACAACTACTGAAAACCCCGCATACCACTTTCGCATACCACTATACCATACCACCCCAAAACTAATCAAAATATCGCCAAATACCAGTCTCATACCGGTAAAGATTGCACACTGCTGTAGAGCTGTAGAGCTCTACATCCGGCGCGTGACGAAGCGCCTGCGTTGTAAAGCGATGTAGAGGCGCTCTACAACGTAAAACCTCCACAACAAACTCTAGATGATACAGTCCCAGTGAGCTAAAAGTACAGTTGAGAGACAGAGATGAGCGGCGAACGAGGTACGGTCGCTCTCCGACATGAGGCGCGTTGCACTTGCCAGTGCTGCCCTGGCCTTCTGTCTGCCCGCCCAATGGGTGGCAGGTGCCTCTGCTGCTGTGGCATGCCTCACGGCTGCGACTGGCCGGCGCCTCGGCGCGTCAGCTCGGCTTGGCACAGCGATCGTGGCCAGCGCAACTCGCCTGGACTCAACGCTCAGCCAGGAGCTCCCGCACGCGCTGGCGCGAGCCATGGCGCATGCAACGCGCAGCAATGCCCGCCTCGCCTCGCGCAAATGCGACTGTCCTCGCAGCCGACAGTCCACCGCCTGCTAAAGAAGCACTGCGATGAATGCGGCACCGGCGACGCATGGGCAGGCTGGTCATGACGCAGTTATAGGGTGTTGTGTGCCGTCGGAGTGACTCTCTGTGTCAGTGATAGTCAGGGCCGTCCATCAGAGCTCCAGTAAGCTCGGAGACACCCCATTAGTGCGGCTCGACCTCTTCGAGTCACTGCCTTCCCGGCGGTTTGGCTGTAGAGCCTCTACAACCAACTCTACAGCAAAATCGCGCTCTACATCGCTCTACAACGGAGGCGCTTCGTCCCGCGGCGGATGTAGAGCTCTACAGCTCTACAGCGCTCCAGAGCGCTCTACATCTCTACAGCTCTACAGCGCTCTACACTCTACATCCTCTACACGCTCCCTCAGCACGGGCCATCGGCTGCCATCGAATTATCACCATTTGCGTCTGGAGGATGGATAGCTGCGATCTCTGTGACCCAGCCATGGTAGATCGCTGAAATGGCTGAAATGGCTGTCCCCCAGCCATGTTTACGCAAGATGGCTGCGATGTAGCCAGCTCAGCCAAGAGGGCTCACAACCTCGAGCCGGGCGGTATGGCTGCGGTAGTGCGTCTCCAGCCATGTCTACGAACACCAAGGATGGCTGCCGTGTGCGTATTGCATGCAGGCTCCGTGTTTGCTGTTAATTAAACGAGGGTAAACTCCGGAGCCTGCATGCAAAACCGGGTTCCCCGGGCCACTTTCGGGGGGCAAACCCTGCCCGGCCCCTAGAACCCCAGGTAAGGCCCAGGTGTGGCCTAGGGCATCAGAAGGGACCAAGAGGAGTCCAGTCTGAGCCATAGAGCCCATGTCGTTGCCCCCGAAGGTCGCGTTCAAACGCCCGGAACGGCCGTTACAGTGGTGTCCGGCCGGCGTGATCACCGAGCTGTGACGCTCAGGGAAGCCAGATGAGGTGCTGGTTTCTTTGGCCAGGGCTGGCCTTCCCCCCAGGCTGGATCAGCTGAGCAAGGTTTGGGGCGAATCCTATACACAGATCTTCAGATATTGTCACGGATGCCCGAAA
>NW_005201259.1:65032-70835 GCF_000372725.1 Emiliania huxleyi CCMP1516 | reverse complement strand
GATCCAGCCTGGGGGGAAGGCCAGCCCTGGCCAAAGAAACCAGTACCTCATCTGACTTCCCTGAGCGTCACAGCTCGGTGATCGCGCCGGCCGGACACCACTGTGACGTCCGTTCCGGGCATTTGAACGCGACCTTCGGGGGCAAAGACATGGGCTCTATGGCTCAGACTGGACTCCTCTTGGTCCCTTCTGATGCCCTGGGCCACACCTGGGCCTTACCTGGGGCTCTAGGGGCCGGGCAGGGTTTGCCCCCCGAAACTGGCATGGGGGACCATATGGGAGCGTAAAGAAAATGGAGCGCCAACGTCCTGCCACTCAGTCGCCCGACGCCGCCTCGGCCGCAACCGCCACGGCCGCCGTCTCCGCCGTGCTACCCGCCGCCACCGCCACGGCCACCGCCACCGCCGTGCCCGCCGTCGTGGCCACCGCCACGGCCGCCGCCGCCGCCGAGTCCCCGGCCGCCGCCGCCGAGCCCCCGGCCGCCACCGCCGAGCCCCCGGCCGCCACTTCCGAGCCCCCGGCCGCCACCGCCGAGCCCCCGGCCGCCACCGCCGAGCCCCCGGCCGCCACCGCCGCCGCCGCCGCCTCTGGTCCCGCACCATCAGCCGCCGACATCATCGACCTGACTTCCCCGGAGCGGGCAGAGGACAGCGACGATGAGGTGCAGCTGATCGAGGCCCCCTCTGCGCCGCCCGTCGCGCCGCCGCCCGCTGTGGCTGCCGGCGCCGACGCGGACGCCGAGGTGGAGCTCGTGGGCTCGCGCGGCGTGAATGCTGCTCGCGACCTGCCGCACCGGCGCGAAGACTGCCTGCACCACCCCTTCTCCGCCGGACGCGAAGCGGCGCACTGTCCCCTGTGCTACTGCGCCGAGTGCGACGGCCTCGCGAGTGCGTGTCGCGAGTGGGGGCAGCACTGCCGCGTCAAGCTTGCGCACACCAAGCGGAAGCGAGCGGAGGCCGAGGCGCAGGCGGAGTCGCTAGCGGCGCGAGAAGCGGCGGCGCGAGCCGCTCACCAGCGGCGGCGGCGGCAGCAGCGGCCGGATGCCTCGGGACTGCTGCACGCGCTCCTGTTTGACCGTCTCGGCGAGCCGGTGGGCGACGGGGACTACTACAACGGGCCGCCTCTGGGCGACGCGTTCTGGTCGCCGGACACGGCGGCGCCGCCGGCGGAGCTGGCAATGCAGGCCTTCTTGAGCCAGCTCACGCGACGGCAGAGGTGCCTGCTCCCGCTCCCTCGGCCGCCATTCCCTCCGCCGCCGTTTCCTCGCCCAGCAGCGGCATCGTTCGGGCGGGTCGCCTGCCCGCCCCTCGGCGCGCAGCTGGCGTCGCGGGCAGGCTTCCGCCCAACCTCGCCCGGAATGGCACATCTGCCGCCACCGCCGCCTCCGCCGCGGGCGCCGCAGCCGCCGTCGCAGCTTGCGCAGCCGTGGGTCTCCAGCGCCCTGCCGCTTGGACCTCGGCAGCCGCCACTGCCTCGTTGGCCGCCGCCTCCCGCCGCCCGCGTGATAGATTTGGCCGCTCCGCCGGCGGAGCTGCTCTGCCCTTGCTGCTCGGAGCACCTGCCGCCCGGCGGGTGGCAGCGCGAGGGGGCTAGCCCCGCGGTCTCCTTTCTCTGCGCCACGTGCCTCGCCGCGCTCGACGCCGCGCTGGACTAGGCGCTCACGGCCCTCGCGGCGAGCTCGGCCGGGGGGCTCGTCTGGTCTCGGCGTGCGGTTTAAAATGCTTGCGGCGCGGCTTTTCTTCTTCCCGAGCGTCGGCCACGCCCAGGGCCGCCGCAGCACCGTGCAGCGAGCGAGTCGGACAGACCTCGCTAATCCGCGTCGTTGACCAACGGCGATGAAGCGTACACTGCCCGGGGCGGCGGCGGCCGTGCCTGCCCTCCCGCTGGGTCCAAGCGCCGGCCAAATGCCTCAGATTGGCTTTGGCACGTGGGGTTTGCAGCCGCAGGAGGTCTCGACGGCAATCCGTGCCGCCGTTGCCGCCGGCTATCGCAGCTTTGACTGCGCACCCGTCTACCAAAACGAGCGGCAGGTGGGAGAGACCTTGTCCGCTCTGATAGCCGAGGGCGTCGTGACTCGCTCGGAGCTCTTCATCACATCCAAGGTGCCGCCTGCTGATGCCTGCAGTCAGCACCGAACGGAGAGGGCCCTGCGGCAGTCGCTCCACGACCTGCGGACAGGGTACGTCGACCTGTACCTCATCCACTGGCCCTTTTGCGTGCGGAGCCCAGAGCCCGGCCGGCCACGCCCGTGGCCTCTTCCACTGGAGGACCAGCTTGGCTACTCGGCGGAGCAGCTTCGGGAGGAGTGGAGGACCATCGAGGCCTTGGTCGCCACGCGCGCCGTGCGCCACGCCGGGCTGGCCAACATCGGCGAGCGACGTCTGGCGAAATTCCTCGCGTCGCCCGACCTCGCCGTCCGACCGGCGGTGGTGCAGGCGGCGTCCAAGAGAGAGGGCCCTCAATTTCGCCACCGCCGCCGCCACCGCCACCACCGCCGCCGCCGCCGCCGCCGCCGCCTCCGCCCTCACCCTTCGCACCCTCCCTCACCCTCTCCCTCGCCCCGGCCCTGCAGGTGGAGCTGCACCCGTACAACCAGATGAGGGCCCTCCGCGCGCTCTGCGCGTCGCACGGCATCGCGGTGGCCGCGTACTCGTAGGTCTCCAGCTCGCCCTTAATTAATTAGTAACGAGTCCATTCATCGGTGATAACAGGTGACCGCGTACTCGTCGCTCGGCTCGCCCGCGCGGCCAGCAAAGTACCAGGTGCAGGCAGACGCACACCCGCTCCTCCTCGCCGACCCAGCGATCACGCAGGTCGCAACCGCCCACGGCGCGTCTGCCGCCGCGGTCGCGCTGGGTTGGGCGATGAGACGCGGCGTGGCGCTTATCCCGAAGAGCGCGCACCGGGAGCGGATCGCCTCAAACCTCGCCGGGACCCTCGCCCTCGCGCCGTCTCTCTCGCCGGGCGACCTCGCCGCCATCGACGCGCTCGAGCGAGGCCACCATTACCTCGCGGCGGGCTGGCGGTGCGCTTGCCCTGCGTCCGCCTGGGCCTCGGCTCCGGCGCGACGTGAATGCGACACGTGTTTTTTCCGCTGTAGGGGCTACGCGTGGAAGCGAGGCCAGTCCCTTCAGGAGCTCCTCGACGACGCGCCGCCGCCGCTGCCGCCGGTTGGGCTCGGCGCGGCCTTGCTGCTCCTGGCCTGCTGCTGCGCACTGGTCGTCTGCAAGGCGAGGCGGCACGCGGTGTCGCGGGACGCGGCGCACGAGGTCGTGCGCCGGCTGTCTTTCGGGGGCATGCCGCCGATATAAATCTGTTTCTCTTCGTTTCTGGTCTCGCTCCAACTGGCGGGGTGGGGAGCTGGCCCGCGGATGTTTCTTCTTTTGACCGCGCAAGATATAAAGGGTGTCCTACGATGCGAAACTTGGTGCGCGCGGACGGCGGAGGGTGGTGGGCGGCTGCCAGCGCCTCTGCCGCTGGCGTCGCGTGGGCAGAAGAAATGGTTGGGTAGTAGGGCTAGAGAGGGTCGCTCTACACTTAGCCTCTGCAGCGAGCAAGCGCTCAACTTAGCCCCCGCACGGAGCCGGGCTCGGACTTAGACGCTGTATGGTCGGGGGCCATGAACTTAGACGGCACAAGGCCAAATCCGGGTAAAACCCGGGTATACCTGCAAAAGTCCAGGTTTACCCGAAAAATACCTGGACGCGTCCCGACCAACGTATGCCGCGCACGACGCCATATCGCCTTGTCCCAGGGCCAGTGCGCTACTTGCGGCGCGCAACTCCTGCTCAAGTACGCGCACCGTACCATGTGCTGCCGCTATGCGTGCCTTAAGGCGGCTGCGGCGAAGCGGCGGGCGCGGCATGCCGATGGCAGTGCGGACGATGCGGTTGCGATGTGTTCTGCTTCAAGATCGTGGCGGTGCTTGGCATGCACTTGTGCGATCCCAATCAGCTCATCGCAACGCGAAGCAGCGCAACAAGCTGGCTGCTGCCAACAAGGCCCTATGCTAGATCTACCTCACGCGCGGATCGTTCAAAGAGGACCAGCATACACAGGCTTCTCTGACATGCGTTTGTTTGAGCTTGAGGCTATTTATGTGAGAAATGTTTGGCTAGAGATTGCGCTCAAGAAGAGCAACGAGAATCGGAAGAGGAGGATGCTGAGGCGGCGATTGCTGAGGCATGAGGAGGATCGATCCGGATTAGAAGGCGCCCGCCGCAGGCGAAGAAAATTTGGGGGCTAGCGCCGTATCGTGTTGATCACGGTGGGAGCCTCTTGGCCCCAGGCTGTGCCACGGCCGACTTAGCCGATGTAAGAGGCTCTCGCTGATCTTAGACCGCGTAAGCACCCCAGCGTGACTAGTCACACTTAGACCCGCTCAGCCTCGAGGCTCAGAACTTAGACTACTACCCAACCAGTGCAGAAGAGTGGCGGCCGCAGAGCCGACAGTCGTTGCTGGCGTGCGGCACGTCGTTTTTGGGCACGACGCCAAGCGGCGCCTCCAGAGGCACGAGCACGCGACGGGCCTGGAGCTGGACAACGGGATGCTGCTACGGCGGCGAGCTCACGGCGCTGGTGGTGGTGCTGCCCGAGCACCTTGTGATTTTTGGGTCAAAATCGTCCCGATTTCATAATGTTCGTTCGTACGTGCATCCGCGGCGCCCAGCGCGGTGCCAGCGGCTCCCATACCTCTAAGAGGCCACCCACCTCCGTATAGACCCTTATATCCGCGGTTTACGCCCAATAGAGGCAGCTGCAAGAGGGCCCGGACGGGCACTGCGGCACACACTGCTCGCTGCTCGGCCATGCGGTAGCGTCTGGTGATGCCGCCCCTGCGCGGGCGGGGGCGTCTCGCTCGGCAGCAACTGCGCCGCGCAGCGCAGGTTCGAGGGTCGCGGTGGGTGGGTGCACTGGAAGACGTAGCGGTCGAGAAAGCGCTCAGCGACCGCTACGTCTCGAGGATGGAGCCGTCGCGCGGACCCGACCGGCCGACCGGCAGTAGCAGCAGGCGCCGGAGGGCGCGGGAGGCAGCGGCGACACCTCGGGCCAGAAGCGCGAGCCCTAGGCTGGTGAGGGGGCCCGCTCATGCGTAAACGGCTCTGGGACTTAGCTAAATCGCGCATCGAAATCGGGACGATTTTGCCAGGGCACCGTCACAAGGTAAGGTAAGGTAAGGTAGATTTCTCCCCACACACAAAGTGGTGGGGCAAGGGGGGGCGACCCTCGCATCTCCACGCCCGGACACGGGCAGGAGCCCCACGGCATTCAAAGTGCAAGCACTGGCCCGGTGCACGTGGGTGAGCAGCCTGCCCCTCCCTCCCGACAAACCAACTCCCGCACACACACAATCGCACTCTGGCCATCGAATGACTCCGAATGACTCACTGTGTGTGCTAAGACAGAATCTCCGCAGACATCCAAAACGGGCCGTGCCGCGTTTGTGGTGTCTTCTCAAGCACTAGCATCCGGACGCCGCACTCGAGCGGGCGGGTCACATCTATGTGGGCCCAGTGTGCGCACTAGGCGCATATGCTAGTGCTATCCTGCCCTATGGGAGGCAGAGGGATGGGGGGAGGGGGGGGCAGAGGTAAGGTGGGGTGAGACTGGGGAGGGCCTCAAAGGTCCTCCATGGGGGTGGGGTCCGGCCCGAACAGGTCGAAGCCGGTCCCGCCATCGCCGCCGGCGCCGTCGCCCTCGTCCGCCTCGGAGGCGGAGGTCGTCGAGCGGGGCGTCTCGCCCCGTCGCGAACTGCCGCCGAACACGGCGTCCGCCGGCGCCTATGCCCCGGCAGCCGTGATCA
>NW_005201259.1:62457-64932 GCF_000372725.1 Emiliania huxleyi CCMP1516 | reverse complement strand
CCACGCGGTCGTTCTCGACCAGCCCAGCTGCAGAGGCGAGCCCGCTCAAGCCGCCCTCGGGTTCCCGGCCCCTCTTCGTCGTCCTCGCGCGCAGCACCATCTCTTGCGTGTCAGCGAGCTGCCGCATGCCCGTCGTGAGCTGGTCCCTCACGCCGAGGAGGACGGTGTTGTGCGGGTCGGCGGCAAGCATCTGGGGCCGCCGCGGGGTGCGTCAGGGGCTCGCCGCCGGGGCGTGGCGAGCCCGGGGCGGCGAGGAGTGCGAGGTGTGGGCCCCGCTGTGCGGCCTGCTGCGCCTGCTCGATCTGTTCGCGATGGTGCGCGCATGTCATCAGGGAGGACTCGAGCTCCGTGGCGGTGGAGTCGAGCTGCTCGGGCCGGTTGCGCTGCTGGCCGACTGCGGGTCCGCCTACGGCCGCGGCGCACGGGGTTCGAGGTTCCGACTGGCGAGGGCTGCCGCTGAGCGTGAATGCGCCTGCACCTCCGGTGGCAGCCGGCGGCGGCGCCCGAGGAGGCGGCGCGATCGGCGGCGCATCGCGCGGCGGCATCTGCACATCGAACACGTCGCGGCACGAGTCGCACTGCACGGACGTGATCTCCGCCTGCAGCGCGGCCTGCAGCGTCGCCCCGCAGCCAGGGCAAGCGAACACGAACGCCTCGGGCGCCTTCGTGCTGGGGTGGCTGGCGGGCTGCTTGCACGGGGCCTCAGTCGCCGCATTGGCGTCCACGGTGTTGGCGTCCATCGCACTCAGATGCGACCGGTCCGCCACCGCCGCCATCGCGAAGCGCGGGCTCTGTCTCAGGGGGGTGGTATGTCGTTGAGGGGAAGGTGGTATGGAGTCTCGTCGGCGAGGCCGGTGGTGAAATGAGGCGGAGGCGGACGTTTTGCTTTTTCCAATGGAAATCGACGAAGTTTGTAATCGGCGATCGAGTTTCTCGGGAAGAGTCCTACTTTTCTTGTTCGCCCTCAACGTGCGCCCCCCCCATGATAGACAGAACTTTAGAGTTTGACGCCTCGTTGTAGTATCGAGTTGACTGATGAGAGTGTGACAGAGCGGTGAGAGGGAGAGGGGGGGAGGGAGAAAGAGGGGAGGGACGAGGGAGGGAGGGAGGGAGCGAGCGAGCAATGAGAGAGTAGAGAGAGAGAGAGAGAGAGAGAGAGAGAGAGAGAGAGAGAGAGAGAGAGAGAGAGAGAGAGAGAGAGAGAGAGAGAGAGAGAGACAGAGAGAGAGAGAGAGAGAGAGAGAAAGAGAGAGAAAGAGAGAGAGGTTGGGGTGGGGGTCGCAAGACACACTCCCCGACGGCCCTTGGCCTGTACGAGGTTTTCCGGAAAACAAAAAGGAAAACAGAGGGTCCCCAGCACTTTGCGTTGCCGGAAATTTCCAGGGAAAACAGAGGGTGTTTGGTGCTCCATTCTGGAAACTCGCGAGTTTCCCTGAGTCTGAGAGCTGGTCTGGGGCAAAATCTGAGGCAAAATTGAGGAATCGACAAAATACCCAGGCGGTCGCAGGGTAATTTCCAGGTCTACACGGGTTCTCCGCAAAATTCCCGGCATTTTGACGATTTGGCCTAAAATTTGGCTGATTTTGGGGCCCAAACCAGCCTCACTCAGACTCGGCTCAGAGCCAAAAATTTGACGATTTCCACGGAGTTTTCTCGGGAAAATAGAGAGGAAAAGAGAGGGTGCTGTAGAGAAAAAAGGAAAGGAAAACAGACGGGGTGCGAGAGGAAAACCTCGTACAGCCTAAGACGGCCCGGGTGGCGGGTGGGACGGTGGGACACCGTTGCGGACCACAACAAAAGTACAAAACCTCTCTCTCTCGCCTCTCCGTTGCGCGTTGCCGTTGGCGTTGCGGCGTTGCGCGTTGGGAGAGAGAGAGAGAGAGAGAGAGAGAGATCTTCTCTCGCGTTGGTAGGGGAGTTGGGAGAGAGAGAGATTGTTGTTTGAGATTTTAGAAAACCAACAAGAAATCACGACTGTCACAGTGATTTGGGCTCGGCAGCTTGCCAGCTTGTCAGTCTTGTCAGTCTTCTTCTTGGAGTTGGTTGGGGGCCCCAGGGTGGCACAATACATAATACGTATAATACAATACGTATTAATACAACAATACAATACAATACGTATAATACACTACTCCCTTAATGTGGGTAAACGAAAGTACCGTATACGGTACTATCAGAGAAAAAGCCGAAAAAAGTCGCCGCGAGAGTCCGCACGGCAGCCTCTTCCTCTCGACCAGCCTCAACTTCCATACAGTCAACATTTTGTCGCTGCGTGCTCGTGGTGAGCTGTGGCGGCGGTCGAAGTTCGCCCAGATTCGGTGACGAGCGCCGGACGATAGTACCGCCTCTGTTCGCCCTGTGCATGTCAGGCCAGGCTGCAGCAGGGCACTACCATCGTGCTGCCCTGTTGCAGCCTGACTTTGCCCACTGTGCACAGTCGCCAAAGCACCACCACCGCCCGGCATCGTGTCACGG
>NW_005201259.1:58722-62357 GCF_000372725.1 Emiliania huxleyi CCMP1516 | reverse complement strand
GCCTCCCACTCTCCCTCGTCATTCCTCTTCGTCATCCTTGGCAGCCTGGGTTTTCCGCGCGGCGGCGGCTTTGAGCCGCGCCTTGCGCGCCGCCAGGGCCTGCTTCTTCGCCGCGGCCTGCGCCTGCTGCGCCGCGGCCTGCCTCCTCGAACCGAGGGCTTTCAGGAGCGGCGCCAGCAGCTTCATCAGCAGCGCCCGGAGCGCGACGGCAATGGTCCAGTTGTTGCACAGGTAAATCACGGCAGCCATGCTCAGCCCCAATCTCGAGCCGCCGCCTCCTGGCCCGGGCTGTGCGCCACCGGCCATGGCGCCCGGGTCCATGCCCATCTGCTGCCGCGCGCGCGTGGAAAAGGGAGCCGGGGCCTCACCATTGGGCGTCCAGGTGGCCTCGATGCCGCCGCGAAGACGGAGCAGCGCCACGCGAGGAGGCCGGGCGATCGCACCGTGGCACGAGGCCACCACCACGAGCGCCAACAGCGAGAGGCGAGACGACGCGAGCATTTCTCGATGAGAAAAAAGAAACGCCATCGCAAAATGCGCGATGAGCTGCTGCTCGCTCGCGGCTGCGGGAGACATGGCCGCCGATGCAGCTCGCACTCGCTCGGCGGGCCTCCGTCTCACAGCCGCCCGGGGCGTGCCACGGGTCGCCTGGCGCTGCGCTGCTCGCACACTGCACTCGACACTGCACTGCGCAACGCACCCCCCAGGGCTAAGGGGCTCTCTAGCCCATAACCCGATGCCAATCGTCCGGCCTCTGGGGCGCTTCTTAGCTCCCCGGCCCTGGGCGTGCGGTTACTGACAGACTGCACTCCAAGTGCTCCACAAGTGCACGGTACGGCTTTTACCTTTAGAGCTCGCCCTTGTGCACGCACAACCACAACCACAAGGGCGAGGCGCAGAGAGGTCTCGCGAGTTCTCTCTTCCTCAGAGCAAAAAACGAGAGGGATGAGTCTAGAGATTAGAGGGGATTTAGTTTTAGATCGATTTAGAGAGGGATAGAGCGCGCGAGCGCTCTATACACTATAGACCCTATACGGGTGTGGACCCTGAGTTGACCAGGGGTTGTGCGCTGGGCCCTCCTGCTCGGCTCCAGCGAGTAGACAAGTCTTGTCATCAACAGAGTAGAAGGATCTGACCTCGGGGCCGATGTGACCAAGCGCGCTGGTAGCGTGGTTTCACCTCACACCCATGGTCTCACAGTGTGCCGGCAGTCGCCGAGCAGTGTCGCTCACACAAGCCGCAGCACAAGTGACTGAGGGCCAGTGAGGGCGAGCCCATCGCTGTCACAGCTGTGGCAGCCGCACAGTAGGCTGTGTCAACTGTGCAGAGTGTGTGAGCAGCAGAGGAGCTGCTCTCCAGGCTTCAGGCGCAAAGAGATGCATGCCACCGAAGGCGCTGTCGAGGAACGAGGTTCGCCGAGCGTGGCGCAGGTTGGAGGACACCGTCACCGACGAGCGCGTTGGAGTATTCACTCCGGACAAAGACGGGTACACGCACACGAGCCGCGGTCGTGTACCCGTCTTAGCGGCGAGGCGCGGGACCGTCTGTGGCGAGGTGGGTCGCTCCCCCGATTTCCTCTCTTTTGACAACTCACAGTCCACAGGGTCCACACACCACACCCTTTAAACGCTTTAGGCTAATAGGTAATAGCAGACACACACACTGTGCAAAGACCAAAGTGGTGTCGCTGTCGGCGCCCGCCGACTCGCATGTGCCATGTGTCGTGTCAACTCACGTGTTCGTGTATTTTCAGACACCTCACACCAACTAGTGAACGTACGAGAGCAGTGTGAGAGATTCTACCGAGCCGCGATGGGCGACGCGGCAACGCCGCGCCCCCACGTAACCGCGTCGTCGAGACGTTCAGATGCGGTGCTGGTACTGGCCGGCCTTTGTGATATATCGCACCCATTTGATTGTCTGGTAGTTCGACTTCTCGAAGACCTTCAAGAAGCGGACGTGCAGGCCCGAGGCGGCGAACATGGGGACCTGGAAATCCATGGTGATCGGCGGTCGACTCCACACCTTTTCGCTCACCGACTGCATCATCTCGACTTCGCCCGACATGAAGTACTCGGTGTCCCCCGGGAAGCGCCGAAGCTTCCAGATGATGCCTAGGGCGCGAGGCAGCGCGCGGGTGAGAGGGGTCAGACTAGGGCGCGCGCCGCAGCGACAACGCACCCCCGTGCTCTGGCTCGTATTTGCACTTGCCCGAAGCGGCGCTGACGTTCGCGATGGCGGTGTTCTTCGGGCACGGGATCTTGATGACCACGTTTGTCGCGAAGAGCTTGAAGGTGAACATCGACTTGACCTTGATGTTGATCTCGAGCCGCGTCCGGCCTGTGGGGCGTGGAGGCGCCGGCTGCGGATGCTACACGGGGCAAAGCGGGGAGCGCCCTCAGCAGGCGCGGCACCCAACTCCTTGACGACGGGCAGCACGCGGAAGGGCAAATTGACGTTCTCGGTGATGCGGTACGACATGAGCTGGAACTCGCCGTCGGGCGGCACAAACGAGATGGTGCGGTCCTGCGGCGCGCCGACGGCGTCGAGACGGCGGCCGGGTGGCGGCGCTCGGGTAGCGCCGCCGAGGGGGCGCGCGCGGTCTGAAGGGCGGTCGCGGGCGGGGCTGGGGCGGCGAATCACCATGTCAAACTTGCCGAGCTTGACGCACTGGTGGAAGGAGACGTCGTCGATGTCGATGCCCGAGCCGGGCCGCCGCAGGTTCGACTTTTTGGCCTACGGGGCGGCGGCGCAGGAGGCTGTCGCGCCCATATCCTCGCCAGGCAAGGGAGAGTCCAGCCTGCCCGGCCGCCGCAACACGCGAGGCCCGCTTCGGTCGCCCCCACCCCCGCCTCCCTACGCCCCCGCCCCCAACTCCGAGGCGCGAGTCATCTACGGGCGCCAGCCTTTGCCTCGTTGTCGAGCAGCAGCTTGTCGTTGAGCCCAAACTTGCACTCGGGCTGCCCCGAGAGGTAGCACTTGACCATGATGCAGCCGGAGACGTCGTTGCGGAGGATGGTGCCCTTGGACGACATGAGCAGGTTGCAGTTCTCGACCACGTCGATGAAGAGCTCGTTCTTCCGGTACTTGATGCCCTCCTTGCGCCAGCTAATTGCGCCCGTCGCCTGGATGGTGACGCCCGAGGAGGCGCCGCCGGCGCGGTCCTGCATCGCCTTGCGGTTGCCCTCCTGGGTGATGTACATCTTGAGCACGTCGTCCGAGGTGTTTTGCGGGTAGCCGTAGTCGAGGACCTGCGCCGGGGCAGGGCGCGGTGAGAGAGGGCTGGAGCCGCAACCAGGCCCAACTACGGCCGGCTGGGGCGCGGTCCGCGCGCCTCGTCGAGCAGCTCGTAGATGAGGATGAAGTTGTTGCGCACCGACTCCTCCGTAAAGTCGCCAAAGTACGACTTGAGCACCTTGATCAGCTCGTGCAGGAACTGAAAGGCGAGCGCGGCCTGCGCGTTGCCCGAAGAGACGGCGACAGCGTACATGTTGCCGTGCTTGATAAACATGAAGGCGGTGTGGTCGAGCACCTTGACCGGAAGCCTGCCGGCCTCCTTGCTGGCGATCACCTGGGCCGGGGCGCCGCGCGTGTCAAGGCGCGGCTCGCAGCAACGCACACTGGCGTGAGAGGCT
>NW_005201259.1:31941-58622 GCF_000372725.1 Emiliania huxleyi CCMP1516 | reverse complement strand
GAGGCGCCGCTCACCCCAAGGCCAACCGCGAGAAGATGACGCAGATCATGTTTGAGACCTTCAACGTGCCCGCCATGTACGTCGCCATCCAGGCCGTCCTCTCGCTGTACGCGTCGGGCCGCACGACCGGCATCGTGATGGACTCGGGCGACGGCGTCTCGCACACCGTGCCCATCTACGAGGGCTACGCGCTGCCGCACGCCATCCTCCGCCTCGACCTCGCCGGCCGCGACCTGACCGACTGGATGGTCAAGCTGCTGACCGAGCGCGGCTACTCCTTCACCACCACCGCCGAGCGCGAGATCGTGCGCGACATCAAGGAGAAGCTGGCGTACGTGGCGCTCGACTTTGACCAGGAGATGCAGACCGCCGCCTCCTCCTCCTCGCTCGAGAAGTCGTACGAGCTGCCCGACGGCCAGGTCATCACCATCGGCAACGAGCGCTTCCGCTGCCCCGAGGCGCTCTTCCAGCCCTCCTTCCTGGGGATGGAGTCGGCGGGCGTGCACGAGACGACGTACAACTCGATCATGAAGTGCGACGTCGACATCCGCAAGGACCTCTACGCCAACGTCGTCCTCTCGGGCGGCACCACCATGTACGCCGGCATCGCCGACCGCATGTCCAAGGAGATCACCGCCCTCGCGCCCGCGTCGATGAAGGTCAAGATCATCGCGCCGCCCGAGCGCAAATACTCGGTGCCGCGCGCCCCATTCGCGCGCCCCATCGCCTCCCCACGCTTCTCTCACCGCCCACTCCCCTCCTCGCGCACAGGTCTGGATCGGCGGCTCCATCCTCTCGTCGCTCTCCACCTTCCAGCAGATGTGGATCTCCAAGCAGGAGTACGACGAGTCGGGCCCGTCCATCGTGCACCGCAAGTGCTTCTGAGCTGTGACGAAATAGAGGGGGGGGTGCGGTAAGACGCGCGCTCGGCTTGCGCCACGAGCATCGCCATCGGGGCGCAGGGCGGCGGGGCGGGGCGCTGGGCGGCTCGCGCGCGCAATGTATCTTACAGTGGTTTCTGTGAACTATGATCGCAGCATGTTTCGCGTTTCGAGCTTCGACTCCGAGAGCTGTCCGCTCTGCCGTCTGCGGCTCGACAGACGAGGACACGGCGCCGCTCACACGTCCCACAGTCACACAGTGTGGGAGACGGGGACAGGCGCGACAGCGACAGGCCGCCGGCGCGCGGGCATGCGTGGGGGGCGCATACATGGAAATCTCTGCGCAACATCGGAAGATCCTTGGATTGTAGATCGTAGATGCCTTTTAGAGATCTCTTAAGTGGCAAATCTCCTGCCAAGAGCAGCAGTAGATTGAAGAGGCTGGTGGAGGCAAATCTTCTCCGGTGTAGATGCTCGAGAGGAGTCTGAGATCTCGAGTTGGTGCGTGCAGTCGCTTGAGATCTTGCGACAGAGGTGGAGATTCTGACTTCGCGCCAAAGGCGCCTAGAGATCGTGTGGGCCGACTGGAGATTGCAAAATGGCGCGAAAAGAGTGTGGAGATCCTTTTGCTATGTGAATGAATCCATAGCGCATCTCCTTGAAGGTTTGAGCCCCCCTCCTCCCCCGGGCCCCCGAATCGAGATTGGAGATTGGAGATTGGAGATGGAGATCGGAGATCTGACTGAATCCGGCCTAAGATGACGACGTTGGAGATTGGAGATTGAAGATGGAGATCGGAGATCTGACTGGATCCGGCCTAAGATGTAGCGACGCTGGAGGATTGGAGAGTACTGGGGAGATGGAGATCGGAGCCCCCCAGCCCCTAGTGGTGACTCATCGATTTTCTTGTTTTGTTTTTAGACAAAGGTTCTGTGGACTGTGCGCGGACGGCCCGGGGAGCCTCCGGCGCCATTTTAGAAATTCTACCCAGAGGGGTGGTTGAGGGGTTGAGGGTTGAGCCCCCCCCCTCAACCCTTTAGTTGGGGGTTGAGGCCTCCGGGGCCTATTCACAGGCTCGAGCGTGATCACAAGATAAACTGAAACAGGCTGCCAGCCAAAAAATCGCTTCGCCTGCGGCGCGCTCTTGCGCTCCTCGGACCTCGAGCGCAATCCATAAGTAGGAGACGCTCACTGTCGCCATTCAGGCGCCTGATCTTTCATCAGCAAAGCGATGGCCTACCAGGTACGAATTCAGATGCGCGCCCGGCAGAAGACGCTGTGCCGCATGCAGCCACGCAGGCCGCAGAGAGAGCGCAAGCGGCGGTGAACCGCTCGCGAGCGCACACAACGAGCTGGCGGGCGGCAGTGAGAAAGTAGTGGACAAAGTCGACGGTGACGACAAAGATGGAGGTGGCGATGGAGAGGGCGAGCTGGATGATGGGCGGCGCTGAGCCGAAGATGGCGCGGGCGCAGGGGCACAGGCCGGAGACGGCGCGGGCGCGAGGGCGCAGGCCGAGGTTGTCGTCGAGAGTGACGGGATCGCCAGAGTAGTCGGTGATCAGATTGGTCATTTTTTCGCTGCTGCCTGCTGGGCGTGGCGGAGATGTCAAACAAAACAACTTGTTTGGTATTGCTAAAAATCTCTCTCTGAGATGTCCGCCATGAGCATGACCTCGGGGGTGGAGTGCACCTCACCGTAAGGTACCACGTTTGAGCGCGGAGGCTCAGAGCCGGAGGGTGGCTGGCTCTATGTAGGACTGTAAAGGATCAAAACACTGGGCTTCACGCGAACGCTCGCAAGGGACGTAGGACGACAAGATTGAGCACAAGGAAGCTCGAGTATTGACATTGGGGGCACGGCGCGGGATGCGCAGTGCTAGTACACTGTGTGTAGTGTGTAGTATGTGGAGGGAAAGCCAACGAGCACGAAAAAAGAAACAAACCCGCAAGACGCGGCGGCTTCCACGCTCGGCAATCGGCGAGCACTCAAAGGTATCCGACTTCGGCGCCGCCACCCTCTCGCCCCCGAGCACGCGCGCCCCCCGACCCGATCCACGCACCGCCGCGCACCCGCTCACCGCCGGACGCCCCCTCGCCCCGCCTCAGGCACCCCAACTCCTCCTTCCAAACAACAAAAATGGCTGACGACGAAGTTGCGGCGCTTGTGGTTGACAACGGCTCCGGCATGTGCAAGGCGGGCTTCGCGGGCGACGACGCCCCGCGCGCGGTCTTCCCCTCCATCATCGGCCGCCCGCGCCAGCCCGGCGTGATGGTCGGCATGGGCCAGAAGGACTCGTACGTCGGCGACGAGGCGCAGTCCAAGCGTGGCATCCTCACGCTCAAGTACCCGATCGAGCACGGCATCGTCACGAACTGGTGCGCGCCCGCTGAGAAGCCCCTGAGCCCACTTCCCCAGGCAAATCTTCGATTCCCTCGGCCGCCAACCAGCCCGCTTCGTGCCGACTCCGGTTCCTCTCCCCCTCGCACAGGGACGACATGGAGAAGATCTGGCACCACACCTTCTACAACGAGCTGCGCGTGGCACCCGAGGAGCACCCGGTCCTGCTGACCGAGGCGCCGCTCAACCCCAAGGCCAACCGCGAGAAGATGACGCAGATCATGTTTGAGACCTTCAACGTGCCCGCCATGTACGTCGCCATCCAGGCCGTCCTCTCGCTGTACGCGTCGGGCCGCACGACCGGCATCGTGATGGACTCGGGCGACGGCGTCTCGCACACCGTGCCCATCTACGAGGGCTACGCGCTGCCGCACGCCATCCTCCGCCTCGACCTCGCCGGCCGCGACCTGACCGACTGGATGGTCAAGCTGCTGACCGAGCGCGGCTACTCCTTCACCACCACCGCCGAGCGCGAGATCGTGCGCGACATCAAGGAGAAGCTGGCGTACGTGGCGCTCGACTTTGACCAGGAGATGCAGACCGCCGCCTCCTCCTCCTCGCTCGAGAAGTCGTACGAGCTGCCCGACGGCCAGGTCATCACCATCGGCAACGAGCGCTTCCGCTGCCCCGAGGCGCTCTTCCAGCCCTCCTTCCTGGGGATGGAGTCGGCGGGCGTGCACGAGACGACGTACAACTCGATCATGAAGTGCGACGTCGACATCCGCAAGGACCTCTACGCCAACGTCGTCCTCTCGGGCGGCACCACCATGTACGCCGGCATCGCCGACCGGATGTCCAAGGAGATCACCGCCCTCGCGCCCGCGTCGATGAAGGTCAAGATCATCGCGCCGCCGGAGCGCAAGTACTCGGTCTGGATCGGCGGCTCCATCCTCTCCTCGCTCTCCACCTTCAGCAGATGTGGATCTCCAAGCAGGAGTACGACGAGTCGGGCCCGTCCATCGTGCACCGCAAGTGCTTCTGAGCTGTGACGAAATAGAGGGGGGGGTGCGGTAAGACGCGCGCTCGGCTTGCGCCACGAGCATCGCCATCGGGGCGCAGGGCGGCGGGGCGGGGCGCTGGGCGGCTCGCGCGCGCAATGTATCTTACAGTGGTTTCTGTGAACTATGATCTCCTTCCAAACTTGAAAAAAATCTGGTGCAGCATGTTTCGCGTTTTCGACTCCGAGAGCTGTCCGCTCTGCCGTCTGCGGCTCGACAGACGAGGACACGGCGCCGCTCACACGTCACAGTCACACACTGGGAGACGGGGACAGGCGCGACAGCGACAGGCCGCCGGCGCGCGGGCATGCGTGGGGGGCGATGGGGGCACACATGGACATGGACATGGACGGGCAGCCCCATTGCCAGCCGCGACGCGCGCGAGGCACAAGCAGCGCGGCACCGCTGCTACATGGCGCTGTGCGAGCTGGACTCTCGATGTGTGCGGGTGTGGCGGTCGAGATGCTTCCCGGCCCAGCACGCTAGAGACGAGCACGCGACCCGGCTCCACGCGACCTGTCCTCTCGCTCTACGCCATCTTGCCGAGAGAGTAGTCGCAGTCTCTGCCGCCGAGTTCGTCGAGCAGCGCCGCAAAGTCAGTCGTGACCGCCCCCTCGCCCTCGTTCATGCTCCGCAGGTCAAAGGAGCGGCCGCGGTACGCCGGTATCCGCAGCGCCTGCACCAGCACCTCCGCCACGTCCTCGCGCGGGATCGACCGCTCCCCGACGGTCCGCTCGTCATCGACCCCGAGGACGAGCTGCCGCTTGCCGCCGGGCTCGTTGAGGAGGCCGCCCGGGTGGACAATGGTGAACGGCACGCCGCTGTCGATGAGGTACTTCTCCGCCTTGCGCTTCCACAGCAGGATGTCGCCACCCTTCGTCGAGCCGTCCGGCAAGCTCTCGCGCCCGAGCGCGTTCAGCATGTTGCCCGGGTCGGTGCCGCCCATCGAGGAGCAGAGGACGACGTGGATCGCGCCGGCAGCCTTGGCGCCGTCGATCTGCGACTTCTGGCCGAGCCAATCGACGGCCTCCGGCTGGCCGTTCGGGAAGCCAAAGATGGGGCGGCCCGTCGACTCGTCCGTCTCTCCGCTCGGCGCCGGCTTGGCGCTGGTGCCAATGATGAGAGCGTCGCAGCCGGCGAGCGCAGCGGCGATGGCGGCCTCGTCGGTGACGTCGGCCACGGTCACCGCATCGGCAGGCACACCCGACTTGACCAGCGCCGCCTTGCTCTCCTCGCTCCGCACAATCCCGACCGGCTCAAACTCGGGCAGCGCGAGCAGCTTCCGGAAGGCGTGCTGCCCCGTCTGGCCGCCAGCGCCGGTCACAGCGACGCGGAGCGCGTCCAGTGGCCCGACCAGGAGCAAGAGGGATAGACGTAACATCGGGATTTAAGGAGAGGAGTGTGCTCGTCGGCCTGTGGGCCCTGGGCGAGTATACTCGTAGGCGAGTACATAGGAGAGGGTTTTTGCTAAGCTCCCACAAACGTCCCACGGCGGGCTCCCACGTGTGGGATCTGGGACTCGTGGCGTGGGAGCCTCACGACCACACACCTACACGCTCAATCCGTGGGACCCACCGACACCGAGCATGACGGTGTAGCTTCGCGCCCCCGGCCGCCAGCCATCCCCGATGGACCCCCCACGCTCACTCCGCGCTCGGCAGCGCCTCTCATCTCACCGAACCGCCCGCCCGCCGCCCCGCTGCCGACAGGATCCCATCGACGTCGAGCCTACCGAGGTGCTGCCGGCCGCGACCACGGAGAAGCAGATGAAGTGGAACGTCGACTTCCGCGCCGAGATCATGCTTCAGCAGGTCAGCTTCTCGGGCGTCAAGGCCTGGATGACCCACCACGCGAACGTCAAGGGGAGCAGGAGCGTCAGTACAACCGCAAGGAGGAGTGGGAGTCCATCGTCACGCTGGTCAAGAAGTCACCGGCGTTCAAGACCTTTGCCTGGCCGAAGGACGAGCAGGCCATCATCCATTGGATCGAGCGCCAGCTCGCCGCCAACAAGCACCTCTGGACGCCGAGGATGGAGCACAACGAGCCGGCCGAGGCCGGCACTGAGGGCACCAAGTCCGAGGTGGCGCTCACTGAGTTCCAGCAGGTGGGCGGCGCAGCTCCCTCGCTCTTCCTCTCCAGCCCACACCCGCAAGCGCCCTCGCCCTCCCCCCCTGGTCACCCCCTGATCACCCTTAACCGCCGCCCGACCGTCGCCTGACCGCTGCCTGCACGCAGCTGCTTCTGGAGATCAACGAGCACAAGAAGGAGGCCGACCGCATCACCGCCGAGAACAAGGCGGGCAAGGACAAGGCCGGCGAGCTCAGCGGTGCAAATAAGAATAATAATAGTTCTAATAATACTTCGAATAAAAATAATAATTGTAGAGAGAGAGTTTTTTAGGAATACATGTGTTAATTGTATGCACGAGGCTTGTTGTAAACGAAAGAAAAGTGCAATACTTGCCCAAGACATATCCGGTGTGGGTGGCGTGTGTGGGAGGCCCTTAGCAAAAACCCCTTTTCACCTGACCGCTGAGCTACGTGTGGGACGATGGTGTGGAACCTGATCTACACCTTAGCAAAAACCCCCAAGGTACTCGAGTACTAGTAGTATAATAGTATGTACATGGGTAAAGTGGGTTGAGGCGGGCTAGTACTGTTATATCAGGATCCAGTCCCGGGTACCTAGAGACCACGCCTGCTTTCACAGCACAAGCCCTCGCCTCGAGCATGTGCAGCGAAAAGCATCCTAGCATCCTTTTTCCAGACGGATCCCCCCCCTGTGAAAAAGTGAGGCGTGGTCTCTAGAAAATCCCGCCTAAAGGGACGGCGCACCCTTGGTTAGGCTGTACGAGGTTTTCCTCTCGCACCCCGTCTGTTTTCCTTTCCTTTTTTCTCTACAGCACCCTCTCTTTTCCTCTCTATTTTCCCGAGAAAACTCCGTGGAAATCGTCAAATTTTTGGCTCTGAGCCGAGTCTGAGGCTGGTTTGGGCCCAAAATCAGCCAAATTTTAGGCCAACTCGTCAAAATGCCGGGAATTTTGCGGAGAACCCGTGTAGACAGGAGCGGGCCGCGCCGCACCCAATTTTCACCCTTCCGGAAGGCTTCCGGAGCCGGCTGCGCCGGCTGCCGGCCTCCGGAACCCCCTCCGGAAGCGGCGCTCAGCGCGAGCGCCGCTTCCGGAGGCGGCCTTCCGGAGCTGGCTGCGCCCGCTCCCGGATTCCGGAGCGCTCCGGAATCCGGGAATTTTCATGGGAATTCGGCGTACTTGCGGCCATGCTATCACGCCTTGCGACAGCCTGTCGGCGCTGCTGACCGTGCCATGCTGCACAATTGATCACCCGCATAGCTCGCGGCCTTAGTATCCAGCATTCAGTGACGACCTGATCGTACGGCCAGTAGGAAGGTGTCCTTCCAGCTGCGTGCACGCTTCTGACGCAATGCCCGTCACAAACTGCCTCGGATTGGCTGCTGGCACTCTCGAGGCTATGCCTACACAGCCTCGCGCGCATGGGCAGTCAAGAGGGACCACGCACCTTCTCAGGACAGCGCCGGTGCCTCTCTCTTGGACCGGCAAACTTGGTGGTCTCGTGTCACCAATGTGGGACCAGTGCGGCATCGCGCCATCGACAGCTCTGAACTGCGCCTCACCACTGACCGGGAAGGCCGCCAAGTGGGCCAGGACCGGTCGCACATCGTGGCAGCAGTCAGCAGTGCATGTCTGATAGCTAGACCAGCAGCGTCACGGTCGCAGGGTCGGATCGTGTCAAGCCTCTCGCCCGGCCGGCCGCGTACAGACGTCGGCCTGTCTGCTGTGGAGTGATCTGTCGGCGGTCAGCACGACCGATCAGGTTGGAGGTATTGGAGGGTCTATCTGTATGTTTCCTACCTACCTACCTACTCCCACTCTCGTCGTTCTCTCTCCTGCTGTTTCATCCTCTGACTCATCGCTCTCCTCGGCCTCGTTCTATGCGACGGCCGCCCACAGGGATTTTAAGGAGAGGTGTGTGGTGCGCTATCCGTCGCCCACCCTAGGGAGTCTGCCTCTTCCTATCTCTCTTCGCAGTCTCTCGCTGATTCTCGCTGCAACCTTCATGCCACCACGCGGTCGTCCCACCCTCGTCGTTCTCTCCCTTGTCACTTCCTCCTCTGTCGCGTTGTTCTCTTCTGCCCCGTCCTGCGACGCCGCCCTCAGATCATTTGCCTGGCCCGAATTATTTTGTTTTCCAAACTAGTTTATCTCGCTTCACACATCCTAGTATCCGAGTGAGGATACATTGGAATGGTAAAAGGGTCCGTCATGCGTACGAGACTCGTGACTCCACACATGGAGAGTACTCACGGTACGAGAGCACGCTAACATCCCCTGGGGTCCTGCCACTAAAGGCGGAGGGTTGGGACTCAATCAGCTTGGACGAACCACAGGTCCGGAGGAATCCTCGACGTCCTGTGGCCGGCCGCGTCGCCGAAAGGGTTCGCGCCTCAGACCCAGACTAAAGAGAGGGGCCGGCGTACACGCCCGCTCACCCCTTCGACACAGCGCTGTGAATAGCGCTAACGCCGACGGCGCCTCACGTTCTCCTTCTCGGAGCCAGCAGGCTCAGCGACGGCGAGGGCCCCTGCCACAGAGCCCCAAGACTCGATGGGCGGCAAGGTTGTAGGCCGCTCCTCGCTGCCGAGAACGGCGGTGACGTATGAGAGGTCGCCACGCGAGGGCATATCGGCTACGTTAGCCTCTGAGCGCACGTAGACCATCCACACATCGGCTGACAGCCCGCTGACCAGCGCCCAGAAGCTGTGGACGACGCGCGCCGAGTCATCGGAGCTAGAATAGCCCTTGACGATGGACGCGAGAGCCGACGCGTTGTCGATGAAGTGAAAGACGCGACGGTCACGGAAGACGTCCGGCATGGAGTAGTAAACGGCAACGGCTGCGAGGAGCTCTAGTTGGCCGATGTACTGGAGGCGCACAGCAAAGAGGCGCATGAAGTCCTCCGGAACGGCAAGGGAGGAGTGGTACCATGACCCGCCCTCGCCCTCATCGTCGGGGACGAAGACGACGAAGCCAATCCGAGCAGGGACGTCCTCGGAGGGCGACCACATCGCGTCTGTCCAGACTAGGACGGGCTTGCGCCGGCGTCGCCGCCGAAGCAAACAGATCGTCCTCGGCCGCAGGCGAGACCGACCACTAGTGTCGGCCAGAAGCCCGCGCAAGAAGAGAAGAGCGCGACGCAGCGACTCTGGGAAGCTGGATCCTCGGGACCCTTGTGCAGCTCTGTACAGGGGCTGGAGGGCGGCACGCCCGAAGCGATAGGCAGACCAGCACACTGAGAACTGGAGCTGACCGCATAGCTTGGCCGCGCCTCGCGACCCGTCGAACGAGCCCGCGGCCAAGATGGCATCTATCGCCTCAGCAATCCCTTCCACTCGCGCGCTCGAGACGGAGCAACGAACCAGCCGACGGGTCGAGAACGAACTAAAGTCGTGGACCACACCTAAGTAGGTGTTCACCAGAGCAGCCAATGACGATTTATCGTCGCCCACGTTGGCGCCCGAGAAAGGGAAGCCCAAGAGGGCTGAGAACTCCCGCAGAAAGAACTGGCCGCCGGCCGCAAACGAGGGCTCGCATATGGCGAAGTCATCGAAAAAGTGAGAGCCCACGACGGGGAGAAGCCTCACAGAGGCGCGACAAATAAACTCGGCGAGTCTATTGAACTGTATGACGGCCGATTTCAATCCAAAATTGAAGCCTTGTAGGCGAAAGAAGAAGACCCTGCCAGTGGACGGATCCAACTGGGCGAAGATCGTGTACCACGGTTGGCTACACGGCACGCGTCGATACGCGGCCTCGATGTCCTCGGTTCCTAGGAGCATCGAGAAGGAGGCTGCCTCGCCGACTAACTCGGCAAAAAGCGCGGCAGCACGAGCCGGAAAGTCGGCCGTGTCCGTGACGAGCCGCTCAAAGAGGGAAGTAGCAGCATTGTGAAGGCTGTCACGACAGTTGTCACACGGTCGAAGCTTGCCTTTCTGCCATACGCCAAAGCGCATCGAGCATCGCCAAGCCTCACGACCACCGAGGTGGCCGTCGATCTCTGCGACATCATCGATCGAAGCGACAGAACCGATGGGAGACGCCCAACCATCGGTAACCTCCTTCTGAGTCCGATCCCAGAGAGCGACTAGATCGGGTCGCTTCTCGGGTTTGCCACGGAGAGCGAAGAGGCTCTCAGCGACCTTGCGATTCCAGTCGCCGTGTGCAAGCTCGTCCATCGCCACCGAGGCAGGCTGCTCGTACTCGCGAAAGACACCGCTGTCTGGACAGCCGCCGACGCATGGGGCGCCAAGGACTAGGTCCTCAAAGAGTCCCTCGTCAGGCCATCCAATGGCGTCCGCAACACAGGACGCGAATGCATAATGAGGAAGAGGCGGCTTCGCTTCGCGAAGGTGAGCTGGCGAGAAACCGCCAAAGTGTGTGGACCAGCCGAGCAGATCAGACGCAACCTTCGCTATCGAGGAGAGTCTCCCCTTTCGGAGGTTGTGAGCGTTCGAGCCAGACGCAACCAACCACTCCGCCGCCGCCCGCACGTCATCCGGCAGGGACGAGTGAAGCTGGTCGAGGGGGTGAACCATGCCCATAGCCTCAGATATCTGAGAGGCGACCTCCACAGCACGAGCGGCTGGGAAATCGGCCGGATCATGAGGCATGCGCGCCTTGGCTTGTAGAGCCCAAGGCTCGGCCGCTGCCGTCGGCCGACGGTGGCCGACACAGAGCGCGAGCGCCGACAGGATCGCGAGCGACTTTGTGTAGACCTTGGAGGAGCGCATGCGCTCGCGCTCGGCGCGAACTTGTGCCAGCATGGCTGCCCGAGAGTCGTCAGGCGTGCTGGCTGGGAGAGGCCAAGGACTCCTGGACGGAGAACCAAATTTCGTGGCGGCGTGATAGAACAAGCGCCGTAAAGAAGAAATTCCTCGTAGAAAGAGAAGCGGGATGGCCTGCGCAACGCAGCTCAGAAGCTTGAGACGAGGTACAAGTCAGAACAGAGGCGAAAGAGCAGACCGGAGAATCCAGCAAGGAGGGACGGAGAACGACCTCAATAAAGGGCGCTCCACCTTCCTTATCACAACACGCCCACAAGTGACGCTTGCTGCGCTTCGGAACATGGCTCAGGCAGGCAACGACGACCCGCCCACCATCGCAGAGAAGCTCGTCGCCCTCTCCAAGGCGCAAGAGAAGGGAAACGAGATCGCCCTCATGGGCAGCGACGGTGCCCGGCCCGAGTACGCCATCCTCGCGGAGCGCGCCGCTGAGCTGACGACGGAGGATCAGCCCAAGACGGCGGCTCGCCAGCTCTCCGCCCTCGAAGATGAGGGCGGAGAGCTCACCAACGCGTGGCTTGAGGACGTCCTGACCCAGCTCCGCGACATCGAGGAGCCCGAGGGAGGTTGGAAGGTGACATCTGACGGGGTCGATTGGACCGGCAGCTGGGCGAAGGGCCAGCTTCGCCAGCTGATCAAGCAACTCCGCAACCTCGCCGAGGCGGAGGAGAAGGCGCGGGCCCTGCTGGTCTCTTCCTCGACGACGCTCCCGCAGACGCCAACCGAGGTGAGCGGAGGCAGGGCGCCGGCTGCCCCGATGCCCGCTCCATCCCGTACAAAGGAGGAGAAGGACCTCGAGAAGTTCGCCTCCGCGCGGGTCTGGTGGCAGGCCCAGCGGGCGGCTCCCCGCGACGCCTACCACCTCCCGTCCAAGGATATGGTAGTCGCCTTCTCGCCGTATGACAACGGCGAGGCTCCGCCGCCCCTTCCGCAGCTCTCCAAGGTGGTGGCGGCGGGGCGGCAGCAAGAGGTCGCCAAGGGGCGCGAATCGCCACTGGGAGACCTCATCAGTGCCCTCCTCGCGCTGGCCATCGCATACGCGGGCCCGCTGCCGGCGAACGCCACACTCGCCGACTGCGACGAGGCGACCCTCGACGTGATGGACACGAGCACGGGCGAGACGGAGAAGCGTGCCCCGGCGCTGAACTCGTCGATTGCGGACCTTGCGGTAGACCGCGTCGTCGCTGCGCTCGGGCCTCTGGCCCCGAGCCAGCAGGAGGAGTATGCGAGGTCCATCTGGAATGAGCTGATCGCGCAGCATTCGGCGCGGCGCGGAAGCCTGACGGCGGCGCTAGTCGCCACGATGGCTTCCGCCGAGCTCATCGCGGCTCGCAAGGACAAGCGAAAGGCGCCTGCGCCGCCGAAGAAGGACGTGGCGCAAGCCGCGAAGGAGCCCACCGCGAGCAAGGGGGGGAAGAAGCCCCGCCAGCCATCGTGGGAGGGTTTGCCCATCTGCCCCGCCTGGAAGAAGGACGGCGCGTGCCACGCGTACCGGCAGCGCAGGTGCAACGAGTACCGCCACCCGCCCGAGATGAAGAAGAAGACGGCGGAGCGCTCGGAGGCGCCCGCGGCTAACGAAGAGTAGGGGCACGCATGGCGCCGCCCAGCGCGTTGGCACGCCGGGAGACGCGTGTGACCTCGGCAGAATGATCATAGGTCGGTGGTGGTGGTGAACAAGCACCATCGCCGCCAGCGCTCCCCGAGCGACGTCGACATCCAGCGGGGCTCGCCGTTCGGTAACCCGCTGGTGATGAGAGGAGAGAGAGAGAGGGACGCGGTCGTAGACGGCTACCGAGAGATACTAGAGGAGAGGGCGACGGCCAGTGAGGCTGCAGGGCGCCGCTGCCCGCCGTTGGCGGTCGACGAGGGCGCGAGAGAGGTCACCCGAGAGCGGAGAGAGGATGCGTTCGCAGGAGTGCTCAAGCGCATGTTGGCTGGGGAGCAAATCCGGCTGGTGTGCGCATGCGCGCCGAAGCGGTGCCATGGCGACATCATCGCGGCACGTCTCCGCCGCATGATGAGAGAGATTGTGGATTAGATTCGACGAGAGCAGTCTTGTGTAGTACGAGTCGACCCCACGTTGGAGAGGGTGGGTGGGAGAAAAGAAATCTGTGCTGCCGCCGCTCTGGCGGTCAGCAAAAGAGGAGCACGCTGCCATGCAGAGCGCTCGCTAAACGAGGCGGTGAAAGACAGGCGCGTCCTAGACGCCATAGCGTCCATGATAAATAAAACCACACGCAGCGAGCTGCGAGGTCCGGGGAGAAGATGGAAGTGTCATGGAGGTGAGTCCTCGTGTGAGTGGCTTCGAGAAACTAGTGGCCTTTCACGAGTTGGGGCCCCCACCCCAATCGTTATCGGCGGACTAGTTTATCTCGCTTCACACATCCTAGTATCCGAGTGAGGATACATTGGAATGGTAAAAGGGTCCGTCATGCGTACGAGACTCGTGACTCCACACATGGAGAGTACTCACGGTACGAGAGCACGCTAACATCCCAAAGCAGAGAGTGGAGGAGCGAGAGCAGAGGGGACTCGACACCCAATGAAGACGAAAGAGAGGGACGGATGTGCGCGACAGCCCATCAGGGACGCGGGACGAGACCCGACGAGAGAGAGGGACGAGGCCCGCGCGCTACGGCGCCGCCGGAAGATCGACGAGAATGTCGTAGTCGGAGCGGTCGCCAGGAAGATCGGTCCACGGCCGCCCGAAACGCGCCAGACCACGGCGAACGGCTAGAATCCACCGACGCCGCACACGAAGCTGCGCCCGGCGGCGGCCCTCGCGGTTGGCGCCCGCCGTGTACCGAACACGCATGCTCTGGTCGTCAGCAGCGACGGCCGGAGGGGCCGCGACGCTCGGCGCAGCGCCCGCATGGCCGCGCCGCCGCGGAGCGAGATGCGCGATAGCGCCCTCGAGCGTCAGCTCGCCGTCGCCGCTATTGGCGTGGGCGCGGCGACGCCAATGGCAGATCTCGTTTTCGTCCTGAGGCGTGAAGGCGATGTCGGGCGGCGCGTGGTGAGAGACGACGGCCCCCATGTCGGCTGGAGAGCCGTGAGACGAGTGGGGCGTGCAGCCGAGCTCCGACCACCGCTCTTGGCCCATGCGCAGCGGCGGCTCGGACGAGAGCACGTAGAGCGAGCGGACTGCGTGCGCCTTGGGGGCGACGCGGCCGTCCACGAGGAAGTCGGAGGCGTAGCGGACGTCTCCCGCGTAGCCGCGCGGCGCCGCGAAGGCGGGCAGCAAGTATGGCCGGCCCAGGAGGGCGGCTCGGTGCTCGGGCCACCATGCCCACGCGCCAAGGAAGCCTTCCGCCGGAAGGTACACGTCGATCGGCGCGCCGTCCTTGGAGAAGGAAGTAACGAGCATGACGCACTGCAGGTCCTCGAGGGGACCGATGCACGCCCGGAGGATGTCCACCATTCGAAGACTCGAGAACAGCCCCAGTACGATCGACCGGGCGAAGAAGCGAGCGGGCGTGTCGACAGGAGACGCGGCCAACTCCTCGAAGTGGCAGTAGACCTTGATAGGAAGAGAGCCCGAGCGGCGCTCGCGCCGCAACTTCCTCCCCGGCGGCGCTGCGGCCTCCGCCACCACGGACCCGATGGAAATGGGAAGCCCAAGGTGGCGAGCTAGGAACAAAAGCCCGGAGCGCACCCCGTCACGTACTGTCGCCCCGCCCTGCGATCCCCTGTTCGCCGAGCGCGCCTTCGCGTCGACCCAAATCAGAAAGCGGTTAAGGAGGACAGGCGAAGCGGGGAGTCCTCCATCCGGGAGGCCGCGCTCGAGGGCGAACTCCCTCAGCCGCTCGAGCGAGCGCCTGGCGTTGCCGAGGACAGCGCCGTCCGCCCCACCCTTGAGCTTGACGGTGGCGACGAGGGCCTCCATCCTCTCGGAGTCGTCGGGGACTTGGGCGAGGCCTTGCTCGCCCCCGAGGAGGTCGAAAACAGAGGACGGAGGCAGCTGGGCGGCCAGCCATCTCGCGGCTCGATCCAGCTGGTACGCCTGGACGTCGGCGTGCGAGGACATCGCCTCGCGCTCCTCGGCTGACGCTCGCCGCCTCTTCCCGCGTTGGGAGTCGCCCGACGGGCCGACGGCAGAAGATGTTCGTTGACGGCACGAAATGGAGGGCTGCGCGGAGGGCGCAGGCCCCAGGCCAGCGGCCCCGAAAGGACGGCCGCGCGCCGTCAGCTCCGCTGGGGGAAGAGCGGAGGCAGCCACGCTAGCCCTCGATGGCGCAGGGACGGGGCCCGAGGGCGCGAGCCTCGCGCCCACCCCCGGAACAAGGGCGGGCGTAGGCGTGCGGCATCCGATGCCCGGCGGCCTCAACGCGGCGCGCATCGGAAGTGCGCCGGCCGGGACCAGGCGCTCTCGGGATGGCCTGGCGAGAGGCGGTGCCCGTCCCGTCAAAGGGGCCGACCTGCGCGTAGCCACGCTTGGAGCTGTAGCCAAGCCGAACTGCGGCGGCAAGCGTGGCCGACCGGAGGCGCCACCAGGAGGCGCCGCTGGCTGAAGCCTGACCGCCCGAGGCGGCTCGTGGCCGATCGGCCACACGGTCATGGAGAAAAGAAATCTGTGCTGCCGCCGCTCTGGCGGTCAGCAAAAGAGGAGCACGCTGCCATGCAGAGCGCTCGCTAAACGAGGCGGTGAAAGACAGGCGCGTCCTAGACGCCATAGCGTCCATGATAAATAAAACCACACGCAGCGAGCTGCGAGGTCCGGGGAGAAGATGGAAGTGTCATGGAGGTGAGTCCTCGTGTGAGTGGCTTCGAGAAACTAGTGGCCTTTCACGAGTTGGGGCCCCCACCCCAATCGTTATCGGCGGAAATGTTTCACAAAGAGAGAATCTTACAACAAAACTCCCTCAAAGAGAGAAAGCGAGAAATTAGCCAAGAATTTTCACTTAAGAACACAACGCACTCTCTCACATGACAAGCGATCCCACGACAGCGATTGTGGGGACTACATGACCTGTACGTGAGGGCGGTGGAGGGGCCCGTCCGCAGAGCTAGGCGGCGCGGGCACCCACACACTCCCACGGTCCCACCCCACCACCCAGAGCTCCTGTGCCACTAGCCGCCTCGCTTCCGCGACACGGGATGGCAGGCACGACTCGGCAACCGCGAGCCGCTCACTCCCCCAGTCCCATTCCAGCATCTTCCCCGCCTCCTCCATCCACCGGGCGGATCCGCTCCCGGTCCCGCGCCGCCTCCCCCACCACCTCGCGGTCGCGATCGCTCATGCACATTTCGAAGGAGCACCGGAGCCACTCTCGGAGCGCAAAGTCCTCCTGGTCGGCGTCGGGTCCCTCACCACGCGCCGGAAAGTTGGGTCCCGCACCACGCGCCAGCGGGTTGGGTCCCGCACCACGCGCCAGCGGGTTCACCCACGGGCGCGTCTCCACCACCCGATAGCCGTCGCCGTTCGTCATCGCGAGCTCCTGCGCCCGCATCGAAGAGAAATCCGGCTGATTTATTTAATTTGAAAGAAATGGACGCGCCTCGCGCGTCTGCCTAGTCATCATCTACCTGCGCAAATCCGTACAATTGTAACAACCTGGGCCGCCAACGACGGGCGGGCGGCGCTGCGGCGAAAGCGACTGCTTGCTGTCCGTCTTAGCATCGCCTTGAGCCTTCGTCCACTCCCCGGCCGCGCAAGTCTTGTGCTTCACACACCCGCCGAGGGATGCGAGCATGCACGCTACAGTGGACGCTCCCCACGACTCCGTGCACGCTGGCACCAAAGCGGTCTATGCCCGCCGATGCGGATACCTCAGACCTCATCACCTTCAAGCCCAACGGTCTCGCCTCGACGGCGATGATTGCGACCCTGCAAGGCACGCTCAAGGGCAGGGACGCCCTGCTGGCATGGACGCTGCTCGTCCTCACGCACACGATCCAATTCTGCCTCACGTTGGGATCGATCAACACCTACTTTGTGTCGCTCGTGCAGGGCAACTCGACCGACTTCTCTTGGGGCAGCACGTTTGACGCCCACTCTGGCAAGCTGGACGTCCTCTCCCACATTTGCCTCGTCGTGGTCCTCCTCCTCTTCCCCTTCCTTCAGCTCGCGAGCCTCTTGGGCATGACGGCCTTCAGCGAGGCGGCGCACACCTTCCTGCTGCTACGCAGTCTGCTGAGAGCCCGCCCGAAGCTGAAGAAGGCGGGATCGTGGGTCCCAGGCATTTGGGTGATTGTTGCGGGAGAGGCGGCGTTCGTGGTACTGGTCGGAATGATCTTCCCCATGCTCATATTTGCCACGGCAGCAAAGGTTGCGCTCAACACCGACTTCAACTTTTACTCGCTCGCCACGACAGCCCTGGTCGGGAAATTCATTATGAACCTCGACGAGACGGCGCTCCAGCTCGTAGAAACCTACAAATGGACTGACGCGAGCCTGGCGGGGTCTTCGGTGATGTACGTCGGTAAGGCCGCGGACGCCGCGTGCAAGAAGCTCGTCAAGCGAGTCGGCTTGCTTTTGAGCTTGAGTGAGCTGGTCATGATTATCGTGATGAAGAGCGCGTTGACCGTCAGATTGCTGTGGGCCGTGCCGGCGATGGGCCTTGTGAGCATGCTCCTTTACGAGTACCCGTTCACGCCGATGGGCCAGTGGAATTCGCTGCAACGACTGGTCCCGCTCGTGTGGTCGCTCACGTTCGCTGCGGTCGTTGTCATCTACAATGTGGAGCTCTACGATGCGGACGGCGCGTTGTATCCTCTCATGTTGGCGAGCCAGTTCCTGAACGGTTCCTTTTTGGGCTAGGTCGGAGGTGACTAGGACTCCTAGGAGGTTTTCAGCTGGGACGTTCTACATTCATAAAACGCGGAAACCGGAATGGCGGACACGAGAGACTTATAAGGGTAGGAAGGGGCAACGGGGCAACCAGTATGTGGTGTGCCAACCCCTATGTGGTGAGGCGGCGCAGAGTGTGCCGAAACGGGGGAGAAAACGGGCACTTCTGCGCGCCGGCGGCGGCGCAGATCTGCGCCGAAAAGTGCGCCGCCGGCGAAGATCTGCGCCGTTTTTTGCGGGGGGCGGCGCAAAAGTGTGCCGCTGAGCCCTGGTGTCGAGGTGTCGAGGCTCGGTGTCGAGGGTGTCGTGCTGCTGTCGAGGGATAGAGGTGTCGAGGCCTGTCGAGGCCTGTCGAGGCCTGTCGAGGCCTGTGTCGAGGCCCATCGAGGCCTGTCTAGGCTGGGACCATGCTTGTCCGTGTCGAGGTGTCGAGGAGTGGTGTCGAGGGTGTCGAGCGGGTCGAGCGGGTCGAGCGGGTGTCGAGTGTTGTCAAGGTGTTTAGCGTCTAAGGTGTCGAGGTATCCAAGGTGGCAGGATGCAGTTGCAGCCCATAACAAAACTTGGGCCGCAGCTGCAAAGCTGTTTCGTCCCTTAGTTGCAGCCTTTCAAAGTTGCACCCCTGTTGATGTACCGTAGCACAACCTGTGAGCACAACCAGTATACTCTGTGGACATTTGAGGACATCAAGCTCACTAGCGCCAGGAGTCATTGCCACTGCACAAGGTGCTGTACAGGCGCAGCACCTAAGGCTACAGCACACCCCACATGCAGCAGCGTCGCCGCTGCAGCGTCGTCGGTCGCCGCTGCAGCGTCGCCGGCGCACAAAGGTCAAAGCGCAACTGACCACAGCGCTCATGGCACAGGCTGGTGCCATGAGTCAGTGGATATTGCCACTGCACAAGGTGCTGTCCAGCAGCTAAGGGCTACAGTACCCCATCGCAGCAGCGTCGCCGCCGCTGCCAGCGTCGCCGTTGCAGCGTCGCCAGTGCACAAAGCGCAATGGACCACAGGTCTGCACTCATGGCACAAGCTCACTGGTGTGAGGATCATTGTCACTGTACAAGGTGCTGCGCAGCACCTGAGGGCTACCTGAGTACTGCCATGGTTGCTACATTGGTCATTGCAGGGGTGCAACTGAGCTGCAACTTGAGCTAGAACTTAAGAGGCTGCAACTGAGGGATGAAAGCACTGCCAGCCAAGTTTGATTGCTGCTGCAACCCTGATTTTCTAACTCTGTGACTCCAATGGGTCTACGTCTCTGCTGTGTTAGGATCATCAGAGGTGTCGAGCGGTGTCGAGCGGTGTCGAGCGGTGTCGAGCGGTGTCGAGCGGTGTCGAGCGGTGTCGAGCGGTGTCGAGCGGTGTCGAGCGGTGTCGAGGTGTCGAGTTTGGCACCTTGACACCGGCGAGCATGGTCCCAGCCTAGATGGTGTCGAGGGGTGTCGTGGTGTCGAGGGGTGTCGAGGGGTGTCGAGTTTGTCGAGTTGGCATGGGGTGTCGAGGTGTCGAGTCGGTGTCGAGGTTCGGTGTCGAGGTGTCTGTCGAGGCCAGGCCCAGGGCTCAGGTGTGCTGATTTCTCCCCCGCTTCTGCACACGGGATGGCACAAACTGGTTGCCCCTTCGGTGAGAAGGGGTATGTCGGTGGCGTCGCACCGACTAGAGGAGCGAGAGTGCCAGAGAGAAGACAAAAACCCATGATGTAGCAATCTGCTAGCAAAGGCCAAACAAAGCTCTCTCTGCACTCTGGACGGGGTACAGAGAGAGGGGTACAACTCGACAATCTGAACATACTAAGAGCACCTAAAGGAGCAGGGCAGACAGCTGTGAAGCGCGGGCCTTCTAGGCCCGCGGGTAGTCTCCCCCCATCCCCAGGCAGGGCCTCCAGGGCTCGCACGGAACAAGGCTGTGAACAGGCTGAGGGCCCAACAGGAGAATCGTGCTTTCAGTGGGGTTGTTTGGGTTGGGTTGGTTGGGTTGGGTTGTTCCGCGTGAGGTTGGGTCGTCGCCGCGAAGGGTGAGGCCTCGACCGCCGCCGCTCACGCCAGCGGACGGCCACCATCGGTGTTTTTGGCTTCGCCACCGTTCAAAGCGTGCGCAATGCGCTCGCCGGCATCGAGCGAGCACGCCTGTCCGACGAGTGGCTTGCTGTGTGGACGCCTTCTTGTGGCTCTCGCCGAGAGCGTTTTGCGTCCCGGCGGGTGGGAGAGCATGTGTCGTCTGATGTGTCACTGTGTGCGTCACATCGGTCTTGATAACAAGCACGGTCGATCCGTCAAAGCGATACACTCGTTCCTATCACGCTGGAAGGCTTGCACGGAGCTCTGTGCCGGCACACAGAAGAGCCGTGCGGCAAGAGAAGAGCTCGATGGGGAGCGAGAACCGTCAGATTTTCAGGTGTAACCTGAAGTCTGTCGCGATGCACTCAATCCCTCCCGAGCGAAAGCCTGTGGCTCTCTCGAACTCGTCGATATATTGCGGATAAACTGCTCTTCCCGCATAGCTTGCAGAGTCAGAGAGGCGCAGTGGCGCAGAAAGGCTGCGAGTGCTCGACGAGTCTTGCGAGCTGCGCGGTCAAACCTGGGGGGAACTGACCGCATCAAGGCGGACTTCCGAAACCTGGGTGAGCACCTCTGGCGGTTCTCGCTCCCCATCGAGCTCTTCTCTTGCCGCACGGCTCTTCTGTGTGCCGGCACAGAGCTCCGTGCAAGCCTTCCAGCGTGATAGGAACGAGTGTATCGCTTCGACGGATCGACCGTGCTTGTTATCAAGACCGATGTGACGCACACAGTGACACATCAGACGACATGCTCTCCCACCCGCCGGGACGCAAAACGCTCTCGACGAGAGCCACAAGAAGGCGTCCACACAGCAAGCCACTCGTCGGACAGGCGTGCTCGCTCGATGCCGGCGAGCGCATTGCGCACGCTTTGAACGGTGGCGAAGCCAAAATCACCGATGGTGGCCGTCCGCTGGCGTGAGCGGCGGCGGTCGAGACCTCACCCTTCGCGCCGACGACCCAACCTTACGCGGAACAACCCAACCCAAACGCAACAACCCAACCCAAAAACATACACTGAAAAAGCACGATTCTCCTGTTGCCTTCCCTGGGACCCTGTGTTGCGTGACTGTTTCTGTGCGATTTCGGGCCCGGGGTTGTGCGTTTATGTGAACCAGCGGAGCCGGTATTTTCTTCTCAATAACAAGTAGAAAAAGAATGCTGGATTCCTGCGGTCATCTCCGGCGCGAGCCATGCGCAGACCTCTCCGCCGCTGTCCACGCTCACCTGCGCGCCAACCAGCGCCGATCCGCTGCGAAGAGCGGCGCTGGCCACACCTGGGGCTCGCGCCAGGCTGGCGAGGCGGAGGGCGCGCCTCCGGCGGCCGCCGCCGCAGCGGCAGCCGCGAGAGAGTGGGACAGCTTTGACCCTGTGCCGCCCGAGGTCGACGGAGCGAGTGGAAGCAGCCGCGCGCCCAAGCGCTTGCGTCGCAAGGGACCTCCGCCGGCAGCCTCACCCGCACAGCTGCACGCGGCCGGCTTTGCAGTCGGCAAAGTCTACCGCATGGCTGCCGACGGCTCGCTCGAGCGATCGGGGCATGCGGCGCGGCGCGACGTGAAGCGCCGCGCGCGGCGCGAGGCCAAGGGAGCCGCCAAGGAGGGCTGCAGCGCCGCCACGCCACGCGAGGCTGGCTCCTCGGATGGCTTCGCCGCCGCCACGGCGTCCTCTACGGCGGCTGCAGCGCCCGTCATGGCGGCGGCGGTGACGGCTCGCGCCGCCTTTGAAGTGGACCCCTACCACGGCAGGCGCGTGCCTGTGCTGGAATCGGGCGGGCGACAGGAGAGGCCGCAGGACGCCCGGCGCAGCGGCGGGCGAGACGCGTTTGCCTCGCTAGAGCAGCGCGCAGGAGAGGTTGGCGGGAAAGGGAGCAGCAAGGGGAGCAGCAAGGGCGGCAACAAGGGAGGCAGCAAAAGAAGCAGCAAGGGCGGCAGCAACAGAAGCAGCACGGGAGGCAACGAGGGGGGCAGCGATGGAGGCAGCGAGGGAGGCAGCAGCAAGTCGCGGAAGCGCAAGCGCAAGCACGAGGTGGCTGAGGCGGAGAGTGGCGGCGGTGGGGAGGGCGGCGGAGAGGGCGGCGGAGAGGGCGGCGGAGAGGGCGGCGGATGCAGCCGCAGTGCAAGCGGCCGAGCGGGCAGCGCAGACAAGCGCAAGAGGGAGGAGGGGGCGTCGGGTGGCGTCGAAGCGAGCGGCGCCAAGAGTGGCCAAAAGCGAGGCGGGTCAAAGAGGAAGCGCGCCGGGCCACCCGAGACAGCGGAGTCGGGGCTAGCGGCGCCGGCCATCACCGCTGACGCCACGGGCACCGGCTCGCGCGACACGCTGCGGCGCAAGGCGCAGCGACAGAAGCGCAAGCAGGCCGAGGCGGCCGAGGCCGCGGCGGCTGCAGCTGCGGGGACGGAGGCGCCTACTTCGGCTCGACTGGCCGGGACGAGGGTGGAGGGGTCGGAGGCGGCGGCCGAGGCGGCGGCGGAGTATGGCGCGGGCACTGCCTCCGCGACGCCACTCGCTGCGGCGGGTGGGCGAGTCGGGTGCTGGGCGGGTCGAGGCCGAGGCGCGGCTGCTCGGGCGTTGGGTGGGGGTGGCGCGGCGGGCCGCGGGGCGGGCCGCGGGCCGGGGCGGCGAAAGGCTGCCTTTGTGTACGGAAACTACGACAACTACTACTCGTACCGGCTGGTGCCCGCCTCACTTGGGCACGGCTCGCCCGTCGACGCGCGGCTGGGCAGCTTCCGCGCCGAGTGGTTCCGGGGGCGCGACGTTTGCGACATCGGCTGCAACGCGGGGCTGCTGACTGCGTCTGTCGCGCGCATCTACGCAGTCCGCTCCATGACCGGGCTCGACATCGACGCGGCCCTCGTCCGCCGCGCGCGCACCCTCCTCGTCCCCGACGGGGGCGTCGCGCCGCCCCCCGTCGCGCCGCCGCCTGCCGCCGCACCCACCGCCGCACCCGCCGCGAGCAAGACCGCCGACCCGATGCTGACCAACGACGACTTTCGGGCCATGCTGCTCGGTCGCGCCCCCGGCCCGTCCCCCGCCCCTGCGGCGGCCCCGGCCCCGGCCGCGGCTGCCTCTCCGCCCTCCTGCGTGGTCCGCTTCGGCAGCGCGACAGACGAGTCGACGCCCTTCGAGCCGGGCGCCGCTTACCCGCGCAGCGTCCGCTTCGCGCACCTCAACATTGCGCAGGAGCCGCCTTCGGAAGGCACACCGGGCGAGGTGAGCCCCCCTCGCACACACACCACCTCCCAGACCTCGCAGACCTCACCGCACGCCTTTCCGCCCAGCTCGCCTCCCACGCCCTCGTGCACAGCAGCCTTCACGCACCGCCTCGCCCCCTCTTCGTAGGGCGAGCTGCGCGGCGCCTTCGACACGGTCCTCTGCCTCTCCACCTCTAAGTGGGTCCACCTCCACTTTGGGGACGAGGGCCTCAAGTGCCTCTTCCGCCGCGTGCACGCCGCCCTCCGGCCGGGCGGCCTCTTCCTCCTCGAGCCGCAGCCGTGGTCGTCGTACCGCAAGAACGCCGGCCTCGCGCCGCACCTGCTGCGGAACTACGGCGCCATCCAGATCAAGCCGCCGCAGTTTCGCGAGCTGCTGCTCGGAGAGATCGGCTTCGCCACATGCGAGGAGCTCTCCGCCGCCGCGGCCGTGCCGCCCGCGACCGCCGCCGCGCCAGCAGCGGCGCCAGCAGTCGGAGCGCACGGCGCCAGAGGTCCTGGGTTTGCGCAAGGCGCGCGCGGCGGGGCGAAACGCCCGCTGCTGCTCTTCCGGAAGGGGGGGGTCTGAACGACGTGATCCGCAAAAATAGCGTCTGCGGTGAGTTTGAGTACCGTATGTTCCTACGTGTTTAGTCGGAGCACGGAGACGATAAAACTTAAAAACACTCAAAAAAGACTCTCTCAAAATAATGAGTATGAGCTGAAGAGAGACAACGCTCAAGCCTCAACGGAGTTAGTCAACGATTCATAATAGTTAATACATCGCGCGCACACCATCTCGTCGAACCATCTCTGACACCATCATCCATCAAGACGAAAAGAATCCGGGCTCACTATCCGACCCGCTCGAGACTCGCGCCCCTCCGCCGCCGTCCTGCTCAGAGGGGGCAATCTCGGTGATGGCGCCGCTCTCCAGCGCGCCTATCGTGCATCACACACACCACAAGTCAGCGTTCCGCTCACGCTCGCTCACACACATGAGACGCCCAATGCTCTGAGCGAATTGTCGGCAGGGAGTCCGTGTGTGTGGGTAAACAGTGGCCCGGCGCGCCTAGGTGACAGTCGATCGGCGGCCGCCACTGCACCTGCCCAGTCTTTCTGTGGCGATAGTAGGGGCAGCCGTCGGCGTCCTCGTGCTCGCGCCACCCGCGCGCCAGCTTGGCTCGCGGCTTGCCGCCCGGAGAAGAGCGCATGGACGAGCGGCGCCCGCGGCGGGAGAAGAGCGGCGCACCCTCGGGCCCCCAGCCTCCGTCGTCGTCGAGCCTACCCGTGCATCGCGATCCTCGCTAACGCGGCGTTCCTCGGGCGCAGGCTACCGCGGCCGTCTGCGACCGCCTGTAGTCGCTGGGCCGTGCTCCGCCGTGCAGGGGCGCGGCAGCGAGGGGTGCCCCCCGCCAAGCCAAGGAGAGGGAGAGCGAGAGGAGGGCGGCCAGGCTGACGAGCAGGAGAGCGAACGACCTTGCGCGACACACAGATCAGCATGGGGAGGGCCGGTGTAGTACATGACTGTTAAGGGCGAGTTGCGGGGGCTGCAGGCGCGCCACGCCGAGAGGCGGGTCGGGAAGGCTCCACACAGCGGAGGCACAGGCACAGCGTCTGGCAGGCCGCCAGCAGCGGCTGAGGAGTAGCACGAGGGCGGGCTGCCCAACCGCCCGTCGCTGGAGATCGCAGAGAAGCAGAGAATGAGCATACAGCCCAATGCGACGACGCCTGTGCGGATACCGAGCAGCTACAAAAGCAGAGCTAGCTGAAGACTGCTCTCGATCGATGCTCTCGGCGAGCATGTGCGTGCGTGCGTGTGCCACGGTGCTTGCGCCGCTCACCGACGATTCGCAGCAGGTCCACGCCCGTTCTCTGCCACTGTGGCGCGCCCGAGTAGAGCAAGCAGCAGGCCGCCGCGACGCCCCACGCGCCGCCGGCCCTCATCAGCCACGGCAAAGGTGGCTCGAACCAGCCGGGCGTCGCGTTGTCGAGCCACGGCAGGCAAGAGGCCTGCAGCAGCAGCAGCGACACAGTGGCGAGAGCCCGTGCCTGTCTGTTCACCGCTAGCATTTGTGTGTGGAGTCGAGCGGACACGAAGGCGGAGCCGGCACGCCCAAGATCTCGCGACTGCGGCCAGAAGAGCGAAGAGACTATCACGCGCATCCCACTCGCCCGTATTACAAATCAGTTTTCCCTTTTGTCGACGCCGTTCACAGGCCTGTCGTGCGGGCGGGCGCTCACCCCGCGACCCTCGATGTCCTCCTGCTCCTTCCTCGACGGCGAGATCGAGGTCGAGAAGGTGTACCGCGACAACGAAGTTGCCGCCGAGGTCCGGATACCCATCGCGCCGTGGGTCGGCGGCACGGTCGTCACCGTCGATTTCGGGCCGTGCCAAGTCGAGATCCCAGAGTCCGAAGTCGAGGGCGCCTCGCTGCTTGGGGGCGTGGCGATCCCGCACAGCAAGCAGGCATCTTTTAAACTCGAGCACCCCGACCGCGCGGACGAGTTCGATAGCGTGACGTTGCAGGCGCCGATAGCATAGCAGAGAGCCCCGGCACGCGGACCACAGCTGTGTCGCAAGCAACCAACCCACAAACCGGTCCTTGACGCACCCAGGCGGTGCTCTCCAAGCCCGAGACGGCGCGCTGCCGCCTCGAGGACTACATCAAGCACCTGCGCGACGCCACCACCGTCTCGTGCCCCTCGACGAAGTCCTCGGTGCTGCGTTCGCCGCCGCCGCCGATGCCGTCGCCGCCGCCTCCAGAAACCTTGTTGGGCCTTGGCGCGGCGGGCGGCGGCGTGCTGGGCGGGTCCGCCTTGGGCGCGAGCGTCCTGACGGAGGTCGGCGCCCACCCGGTGGCGGTGGCTGTCGCCCTTGTGGGCCTCGGTGCGCGCCCCCTCCCTCGCCACGCGCTCGCGGCAACTTCCGCCTCCCGCACACGGTTCCCGCGCCGCCTCACCGCCCCCACCGCCCCCACCGCCCCCCGGCATAGCCCCCCCGGGGGTTTTGGGAGAGCCCCCCCCCCCCCGAAAAAGGGGCCTGGGGGTTTTTTTTTTCTGCCTTTTTGGGCCTGGCCTTCCAAAAATTTCCCCTTTTTTGGGGGGGGGGGGGAAAGGGAAACCCCCCCAGGGGGTTTCCGAAGGGCCCCCCCCCCCCCCCAAGCCAAGGGCCCCAACCGGTCCCCGTTTTTGTTGTTTTTTTGGACCCCCCCCGTCCCGGTTCCTGTCGGTTTTTCCGGACCCCCCCCCCCCCCCCCCCGCACTTACCCGCACCAGCCTGCGACGAGAGAGCCCGAGGCGACCCGAGGCTGTGACCCGAGGCTGACACCCGCGCGTAGGCCGACGACCCGTACGACGAGGACGAGGACGAGGACGACGACTACGCGACGCGGTACGACTACGACGGAGAGTACGCCGGCAACCGGCCGGGCGCCGGCTACGAGAGCCGCCAGCACTCGAAGCAGTATGACGCGAAGCAGAGCCCGTCGAGGCGA
>NW_005201259.1:0-1977 GCF_000372725.1 Emiliania huxleyi CCMP1516 | reverse complement strand
CGGTGGCGGCGGGGGCGGTGGCGGCGGGGGCGGCGGCGGCGAGGGCGACGGCGGCGAGGGCGGTGATGACGGCGGCGGCGACGGCGGCGGCGGCGAGGGCGGTGGCGTCGAGGGCGGCGGCGGCGGGGGCGGTGGCGGCGAGGGCGGTGGCGGCGAGGGCGTTGGCGGCGAGGGCGGTGGCGGCGGGGGCGGTGGTGGCGAGGGCGGCGGCGGCGAGGGCGGTGATGGCGGCGGCGGCGGGGGCGGCGGCGGCGAGGGCGTTGGCGTCGAGGGCGGCGGCGGCGGGGGCGGTGGCGGCGAGGGCGGTGGCGGCGAGGGCGGTGGCGTCGAGGGCGGCGGCGGCGGGGGTGTTGGCGGCGAGGGCGTTGGCGGCGAGGGCGTTGGCGGCGAGGGCGTTGGCGGCGAGGGCGTTGGCGGCGAGGGCGGTGGCGGCGGGGGCGGTGGTGGCGAGGGCGGCGGCGGCGAGGGCGGTGATGGCGGCGGCGGCGGTGGCGGCGGCGGCGAGGGCGTTGGCGGCGAGGGCGTTGGCGGCGAGGGCGTTGGCGGCGAGGGCGGTGGCGGCGGGGGCGGTGGTGGCGAGGGCGGCGGCGGCGAGGGCGGTGATGGCGGTGGCGGCGAGGGCGGCGGCGGCGAGGGCGGTGGCGTCGAGGGCGGCGGCGGTGGGGGCGGTGGCGGCGAGGGCGGCGGTGGCGAGGGTGGTGGCGGCGGGGGCGGTGGTGGCGGGGGCGGTGGCAGGGGAGAGGCGGCGAGATGAGAGGCGGCGAGATGAGAGGCGGCGAGAGGAGAGGCGGCGAGAGGAGAGGCGGCGAGAGGAGAGGCGGCGAGAGGAGAGGCGGCGAGAAGAGAGGCGGCGAGAGGAGAGGCGGCGAGAGGGGAGGCGGCGGGAGGGGAGGCGGATAGAGGGGAGGCGGCGAGAGGGGAGGCGGCGAGAGGGGAGGCGGCGAGAGGGGAGGCGGCGAGAGGGGAGGCGGCGAGAGGGGAGGCGGCGAGAGGGGAGGCGGCGAGAGGGGAGCCGGCGAGAGGGGAGGCGGCGAGAGGGGAGGCGGCGAGAGGGGAGGCGGCGAGAGGGGAGGCGCTGAGAGGGGAGGCGGCGAGAGGGGAGGCGGCGTGAGGGGAGGCGGCGAGAGGGGAGGCGGCGAGAGGGGAGGCGGCGAGAGGGGAGGCGGCGAGAGGGGAGGCGGCGGAGTAAGAGGCGGTGGGTGGAAGGGCGGAGGGGGCGCCCCCCCTTGCTCGGTCGACGCTCCCGTCTCGAGGTTGTTCAGGGCCTCGAGCGCCTCGGCGTAGCGTTGTGCCGCGTGCTGCACGCGTTCATACGCCTCGTGCAGGTTTTGCACGCACTGCTCGTACCGGATGCGCAGACGTTCGAACTCTAGGTAGTGGCGAAAGGCGGCTTGCGACTGTTTGCGCTGCAGCTCTCCGTACCCGACTGTGTCCCCGTCCTGTGTCGAGAGGGTCCGTTCCCACGCCCTCTTCAGTTGGTCTGACGCGTCGCACGCGTCCGTCCATACCTGCTGCACTGCGTCGAGTGCTGCCCGCACTCGACGCTCCGTGGCTGCCCGCGCTCTTCCAAACTCTCGTTCAGCAAGTAGGTTCCGGTACGCCGCTCGTGCCTCCGCTCGGGTTGCCTCCGCCGTGCACGGTTGGCAACGCATAGCACGAAGGTGTGAGCTGGTGCAAGGCCATATGTGCGGGTCTGGCGATCGTGCGTCCGCACTTTTTGCCCCCCAAAGTGCGGATCCGGCAAATTCCTGGAAGTCATCAAATTCATGGGCAATTCTGCATTGAGCACTAGAGCACTGGATAGGGTCGATCCCGCATGGTCCGGGACCCCTCGATCGTCTCGCCCTCCCTCGCTGGTGTGTTCATTTGGGGTGGGGTCATATACAAACAGAAACACGGTACAGGATCGAGGTGCACGCTGCTGAATGAAGCAGTTGTCATGCTCACATGGCGCAAAGTGAGCGTGAGGGTCGGCCC
>NW_005201260.1:0-7955 GCF_000372725.1 Emiliania huxleyi CCMP1516 | reverse complement strand
ATAATACCATACTCACAAATACTTTTACCCCCTCACCTCTTTCCTCACACCTCCCTCCCCACCCTTTCACCTCCCTCCCCACGCACTCTCACCAACAACTAACTACCCATCTTTTTATATCACCTTATTCACACAACCTCAATCATACCTCACCTGCCACACCCACACATAACACACACACATACACACACACAAAACATACCCAATACCCCAAAAATTCCCACCTCAGCTATCACCATGCCACCTCACCATCACATCCCACCTCACCCCACCTCAGTACCACCTCACCATCACCATCCCACCACAGCATCCGAGCTCAACCCAACTCACCAGCACCATCCCACCTCACCCCACCTCATTACCACCTCACCATCACATAACTATATAGGCGGGTGCGGAGCTGGCAGCCGTCATCCCGACTGCCTCGTCGAGGCACGGGGATGTAGATCAATTGGCAGATCGCTCGCTCCGCATGCGAGAGGTACCGGGATCGAAGCCCGGCATCTCCATTTACGTCGGCATTCCTTTTCTCGTTTTATCTCCTTCGTCCGCATTGGGCGGCCACTTAGGCTCTTCTGTGGGCGCTTTTCTCGTTTTTATCTCCTCCGTCCGCACTATTGGCGGCCACTTCTAGGCTCTTCTGGGAGAGAGATTTTTTAGCATACCATTATGTGATGTTAGAGGTGGGTTAAGAGGGAGATGTGCGCGAGCTGCGTGACCGCCGGACGGCGGGCGGGTGATTGCGACGCGCCGCCACTTTTGGCGACTTTTGGCGACTTTTGGGACGCGCGATCGATCGGCCGAGATTCGACATGGCAGGCGAGGGCGTCACGGCCATGATCGTGGCTGCCGACGCCGGCGACAACCCGCTGGCGGACCGCCGCGAGGATCGTTTGAGCGCGGAGGCTCAGAGCCGGAGGGTGGCTGGCTCATGTAGGACTGTAAAGGACCAGAGAGGCACGACGTCTAGGACATGGCGACAGACAAGACGCGCCGACTAAGGGACGTCGACGTGACACGATTGTGGCACAGAGGGTGTGATACTGGAGTAATCGACATTCATGGGGCACGGCGCAGGATGCGCCGTGCTAGTACACCGTGTGTAGCGTGTGTGAATGGTAGCACAGGCGTCCGAATTCAGACGCCCCCCCCAGGACCGATGCTGAAGGCGTCGGGGATGTACCGTAGATCGCGACGCCTGTGCGGACAAGGCCGAAGGCGGCATGAGGAGGGAGAGTAGTTGATATTCGAGAGTCGCCCTTGACGGAGGCGAGGCGCGGGGGAGTAGTTGACGGATCGCCCGAGTAGTTGTCGGATCGCTCGGCTACGGCGGAGGCGGCAGAGCACGTCCGCTTGGAGTCGAGGTTGGCGCAGGCGTCTCGAGCACTGGCGAGAGCGCCGGCCGTGCGAGGCGCGGCATCACGCTCGAAGACGAGGGCGATGCCGAGCTCAACGGTACGGCTGACGACGACGGCGTTGGCGGCGCTGGTGGCGGAGGCGCTGGCGGAGAGCTCGGCTACGGTGGAGGCGGCGGCAGGGCGCTTCCAGTCGTAGTCGAGGGCGGCGCAGGCATCTCGCGCGCGTGAATCACTGGCTGTGTGATGTGAGTTGTCACTCTCGATGACGGAAGCGAGACTCGAGTTCTCGACGGTAGCGACGGCGACGCCCTCGACGGTACGGCCGACGGCGATGGCGCTGGCGGCAGAGGCGCTGGCCGATCGCTCGGCTACGGCGGAGGCGGCAGAGCTCGTCCGGTCGTAGTCGAGGGCGGCGCAGGTGTCTCGCGCGCTGGCCCGAAGGGCGCCGGCCGTGCGAGCCGAGTCATCGCACTTGACAGAGGCGATGCCTTGCTCGACGGTACGGCCGACGGCGATGGCGCTGGCGGCAGAGGCACTGGCCGATCGCTCGGCTACGGCGGAGGCTGCGGCAGGGCGCGTCCGGTCGGAGTCGAGGGCGGCGCAGGCGTCTCGCGCGCCGGCCAGGAGAGCGCCGGCCGTGCGAGCCGAGTCATCGCACTTGACAGAGGCGATGCCTTGCTCGACGGTAGCGACGGCGACGGCGCTGATGTTGCAAATTCTAAAAAGGTTCCACCAGAGCTTGCGTGTGGCGGCGGCGGCTGGCGCCTTGGCTGGGGCGGCTGTGACTGGCGCCTCGGCCTCGGTTTGGGCAGAGACCTCGGCTGGTTCCTTGGCCTTGTGGGCAACCTGTGTCACCCGAAATCCATAGTGTCACTCTTATGTTTTTTTTGCAAATTTGCGAAGTGCGGCTTCGGTGTGCATTTTTGCGGCTTCGGTGTGCATTTTTGCGGCTTCGGTGTGCATTTTTGCGGCTTCGGTGTGCATTTTTGCGGCTTCCGTGTGCACCTGCCCGTCGCTTACCTGCCCGCGACGACTGTACCTGCACGATGGACTGCTGGTCAGCTGTGGAGGTGACGGAGGATGAGCTGCATGCTCGGGTGGAGGAGGCAACCCCGGGCGCGCTCGACGTCGCGCATGCGTTCGAGGTCGAGTCCATTGACGGGGATGAGGACAGTGGCGGAGAGCTGGACGCCGCTGCCACCGAGGGAGGCGGCGGCGACGGCGAGGCGGACGGCGGCGGCGGCGAGGGCGAGGCGGACGGTGTCGAGCGGTGTCGAGCGGTGTCGAGGGGTGTCGAGGGGTGTCGAGGTGTCGAGTTTGGCACCTTGACACGGACGAGCATGGTTTCAGCCTAGATGGTGTCGAGGGGTGTCGAGGGGTGTCGAGGGGTGTCGAGGGGTGTCGAGTTTGTCGAGTTGGCATGGGTTGTCGAGGTGTCGAGTCGGTGTCGAGGTTTGGTGTCGAGGTGTCGAGGCCAGGGCTCAGCTCTAGCCCCGCCTGCCGCCCAGATACCGAGGGCGGGGCGCACTCTTCGACTTGGGCTATTATTTGCCACCGGCCGCAATAGGTAGGTACCCCCTATTTTCGTCTTTTTTCGCTTCGCTGCGCGCGGCCTGGGGGGTAGATAGGTAGATAGGTAGGGCGTTTTGGTGCGAGTCATCAGGGTGCACAGAGCCCTATCTGGGTACTAGGAATCCTAACAGGAGCCGGAACCCTGTGTGTCGGCTCCGCGAGCCAAGAATCGTGTGCAGCGTGTGTTGTGTGTGCGTGTGGGCCCGTCCTCGGTGCTACGAGGTGTGTAAGACTGACTGACTGACTGCCGACATACAGTTGTACTACGGAGTGGGCTGCGGTCGAGCTGTGGACAGATTCGCCGTCGCCGCGATGCCGCTCTGGGCCGTGGACGACTCGCTCGCCGCGCAGCTCACCCGCAACGCACGGCAGATCGTGCAGCTCCTCAAGGACATCCAGGTCGACATCGTCCGGCACGTGCGGACGGCGCTCTCGCTCAAGATCACGGTGGTCGGCGTGAGCGTCGACGGTCTGATGGCGCTGCTCGGCGCCACAGTGATCGTGGTGGTGCTCTGCCGCTGGCAAGGCACCAGCCGGATGCTCCGGTGGCCGATCCTCCTCCTCATCCTCACCAACATCGTCGCGGATCTGGTCGGCTACCTGGCTGTCCGCTGCACGATCAAGCTGGTCGAGTGGCTGCTCGCGAGGGCAACCTCGTGGGAGGCACAGGTCCCGCTCGAGCCTGGCGAGGGGTACGCGGATTGCTGGCAAAGGCGGAGGCGCTCGACGCCAGCGACGGGCGAGCGGCGTGGCGCGCGAGGCTGGAGTCGGAGCTGTACGACTGGAGGCACGCGCAGGCGACGGCGCAGCGGCTGAGGCAGGCGAGGGAGGAGGGCGACGCGGCGGCGCTGATGCGGCTGCTGCTGCCGTGCCTCAAGCCAAACGTGGCGGGGGTGCAGGAGTACGAGCTCTACTGCCGCGCGCGCGCCGGCACCAAGCACGCCATCTCTGCGCTGATCGAGGAGGTCAGCACGTCGCTGCGCTGGACCGCCTCTCTAGATGCGGACACAGAGCTCCCCGTCGCTCCCCGTAGCTCAGCAGGTCGCCGCGTCGGATCGCCCGGCCCTTGGCACGGAAGGACGGACCCTTGTGCACCGCCTAGCACTCGAGACGACAGAGGGCGTGTGCTGGTACTCAAGACACAGCCGCCCTCTCTCACTCGTCGTTGGGTGCAGCACGTGTATACCCCCTCTCCGCCTAGGATCGCCGACACGCGCCCCACCTCTCCCGACACGGCCGCCTTCCTGCGAACCGCGCACGTCGCCTTTGGCAACGAGGCGCTCGTGCTGTCTGGCGGAGCAACGCTCGGCATCTACCACTACGGAGTTCTCAAGGCGCTACTCAGCGAGGGCCTGCTACCCGCCGTGATCAGCGGCACGTCGGCCGGCGCGGTGGTGGCGGCGATGGCGTGCTGCCGCACCGACGACGAGCTGCAGCGGGTGCCAGCGATGGCCCGAGATGGCGCGAGATGGCGCGAGATGGCCCGAGATGACGCGAGATGGCCCGAGATGACGCGAGATGGCGCGAGATGACGCGAGATGGCGCGAGATGACGCGAGATGGCCCGAGATGGCGCGAGATGGCGCGAGATGACGCGAGATGGCGCGAGATGGCGCGAGATGACGCGAGATGGCGCGAGATCAGGTGCTCGAGGACGAGAGCGACCTCTTCCGAGAGATGGGCTCGGAAGGCCCCTTCACCGACAGCGAGGGGCGGGCAGACACGGTGGGCCGGCAGCTGTGGCGGCTGCTGCGGCACGGGCGGATGTACGACGCCGAGCAGTTCCGGTGCGGCCTCGCCTGGTTCACTCGCGGCTTCACCTTCCGCGAGGCGAGACCGCCCCGAGCTCACACCCGAGATCACTTGAGATGCCACGAGAGGCCCCGAGATGCGATGACCCCGAGATGACCCCGAGATGGCCCCGAGATGGCCCCGAGATGGCCCCGAGATGGCCCCGAGATGGCCCCGAGATGGCCCCTAGATGGCCCCGAGATGGCCCCGAGATGGCCCGAGAGGTGGCACCTCGGGCGCACAAGCCCTCTGGACGTGCAGCAAGACTCTCGAGAGCTGCGAGCAGGCGTACGGGCACTCTGGCCGCACGCTCAACATCACTTGCACGCCGCTCAAGTCGCGAGGGAACGGCGCGCCGCCGCTGATGCTCAACCACATCGACACGCCCCACATCGACATCGCGTCCGCCGTCACCGCCTCGGCGTGCGTCCCTGGGCTGATCGAGCCGGTCGTGCTGCTGGAGCGGGGCCCCGACGGCGCGCTGCGCCCCTTGGACCACCTCGACGCGAGATTGTCCGAGATCGTCTGCTGAGGTTGCAATCTCGCGTAGGCGCCCTCCGCCCCTTCCACCACCTCGACGCCAGCGACGACCGCATCACGCTGCGAGACGGCTCCCCTCGAGGCGGACGTGCCGCTCAAGCAGTTCACCCGAGATCACTCGAGATGTCCCGAGGTTAGGCTCCTTCGAGTCGGACGTGCCGCTCAAGCAGCTGCTCGGCGCCTTCGGCTGCTGCTTCACGATCGTCTCGCAGGTCAACCCGCACATCGCCTGCTTCTACGCCCACCCGTGCGGCAGGTTTGGCGGACCGCGGGCGGGGAGCGGGTGATCTCGGCTCATCTCGGCTCATCTCGGCTCATCTCGCAGGCCTGGCCGGCCGTCGGCGGGGCGCGACCGCACCGGCGCGTGGAGGGGGGGCTTCCTGCTGAGCGCGATCGAGGTTGCGATCAAGGAGGACTTGCGGCGCCACTTGCGGACGATTCAGCGGCTGCGGCTGATGAGCGACCTGACCGGTTTCGACTTGACTCAGATGTGGCTTCAGGAGCAGGACGGCTCGGTGACGCTCAGCCCCGCCGTCCAGCTGGGCGACCGAGATGGCGCGAGATTGCCCGAGATTGCCCGAGATGACCCGAGACGCCCCGAGATTAGGTGACGCTCACTCCCGCCATCCAGCTCGGCGACCTCACCGCCCTCATCTCCAACCTGGAGGAGCCGGCGCAGCTCTCACGACGCATCCCCGCGAGACGGAGCGCGCGACCGCCCGTGAAGTGGACCGGCAACCGGTCCTGACTCTCAATGAACAGGCATCCGCGAGATGGAGCGCGCGACGTTCGAGGCGTCCGCGCTGCTCCGCACGCGCTTCGACGTCCGCGCAGCGCTGGACGAGTGCATCGCTGCCGCCGGCTTGCGCGCTGCGGCCTCCGACCGCTGGCTGCACGACGCGCGGTCGGCCCACACGCCCCCCTCCTCCCAGCAGCGGCGCGAGCGACCTGGTGGCGGGGAGGAGGAGCCGGAGGCACGCGCCCGGCCGCCCGCCGCGGACGACGGGTCGGCGCTGGCGGCTGGGCTTGGGGGAGGTCCGCATCGCCGCCGCGCCGCCCGCTCGCCCACACCGCGGCGCGGCCGCCTTGACGCTTGAGAGTTGGAGGGGGAGTGAGAGTCGCGGTGTAACAACATGTACATGTGCATGCACATGCACATGCAAGAGCCACATGGTCATGTGGTTATGTAGTAAGCCACTCCGCTCTCGTGGGGTTCGTGGGGGAGGAATGGGAGGACGGCACGCCACTCTTGTAGCATGCAGGTTGCAGTCTGCAACTGCATGGATTAGCCTCTGCATAGACGGGCTGATTCTACATTCCGTATTTCTCTGAATATGCAGAATGCAGATGCAGAATGCAGAATGATTCACGAGAGGAGAATGCAGAACCCAGCCCAAAATGTTGTGTCTGCCGTATCTAATGTGAGGTATGTGGTGCAGCAGGATGCAGGATGCAGAATCGGACCCAAAATTGATTCGTCTTTTCTGCATGGTTGCAGGATGCAGGATGCAGGATGCAGGATGCAAAACCAGACCCAAAGAGCGTGTCCGTCGGGTGCAGCTGACAGTGCATCCGCATCCTGCATTCTGCATCGGGTGCTCGCGTGCTCGGTCTGCCTGTCGGTAAGAAAGTTTGTTATTCTTTTCTCTTGCGGGCTCGAATGCGGAATGGTCGCGACGGCATGTGTCTAGCCACGTAAAAATAAATAAAACGCGGACACCTCACTAGGAGATGCAGATGGCCGGCGACTAGCCGGGGTCGTCCTCCCGCTGGGGGACTAGCACTAGCCGTCTTCCACATGGTCCCTCGGGTCCCTGCTGCTCCTAATCTCTTCGTACATCCCTCCTGCTGATCTCCGCAAAGTCCTGCGCCTTCCCTCGTCTCGCCCTGCGCGTCTGCCCCAACTTCTCCCCCGTCGTCTGCCCTGCGTCGTCTGGCGGTGGGTCCTCCATAGTCGGTCGAGGTCGCCGCCCTCCCTCGTGCCTCTTCCCAACGTTCCCTCGGCGGCCGATGCCGTCTGCTCCGACTCCCCCGTCCCCGGGTCTGCCCTGCTCTCGTCTGCGCTAGTCTCTGCTTCGTCATCACTGGCGTCTCTCCTCTTCTTTCTCCCCTTCTTGTATGCGTTGCACATCGCGTCGATTCCTTTTCGCGTGAGCACCACCCTGAAGCCCGCCCAGCACATAGCGGGTCAGCCTATATCGGAAGAGCTAGAGGGCTCAGCCACCCCTCCACCCCTCCACCCTCCACCCCTCCACCCTCCCGGAGCGAGAGAGGTCCGTCCTCGAGCCTCACCACTTTCCCCAATTTTTGCATTTTTTGCATTCGCATGCATCACAAGAATACAAATGCATTACAACTGCGTTCGCTGATTGCATTTCGTTGCATTACGAAACATTTGCATTTTCTGCATTTTGCGCGTGATTGCATTTCGTTGCATTATGCAATATTTGCATTCGTTGCATTTTGCGCGTGATTGCATTTCGATGCAATATTTGCATTCGTTGCATTTGCGCGTGATTGCATTATATGTTGCATTATGTGTATTCGGGGCATGACTGCATATCTTTTGCAATTTGAGGGCAAGAACCTTAGGCAAGTGCACCACCCAGACCCCTCCCCCCTCCCCTCAAGTACCCCCCAGACTCCTCCCCCCTCCCCTTCCCTCTCCCCTCCCCTCCTACTCCTTCTGCATCTC
>NW_005201261.1:5539-8148 GCF_000372725.1 Emiliania huxleyi CCMP1516 | reverse complement strand
TGTGGGCGTTCGGGCTGTTCTTCTCGTAGCCAGCCGCACCGCGTCAAAGGCGGGGTCGTCGAGGGCGGCGCGCACCGTCTCCTCCGGCGTCGGCCCCTCGCGCACCACCTTGACCGTGCCGTCGGGCAGCCGGACCTGCTTCTCGTCGCCCACCAGGTCCTTGCCCGCCAGGACCAGCTTGAGGAGCGACGGCGAGAAGCCCGAGAGCATCTGCGTGTTGGGCGCGTCAGCCTGCACTGGGAAGCCCGCCGTGTTCCCGCGCAGGTTCCAATAGATGATGCGAGGCGCGGCGTACGGCTCGCCGCACACCGCGCGCCCAACCTCGGCGAAGCGCCGCGTCAGCCGTTCGTGGTGGGTCTCCCACGACGCGACCCGCCCGCCGCCGTAGCGGCCGTACATGCAGTGCGCGCCCCGCGCCTCGTTGAACTGCATGTCGGAAAAGACAATCAGGTCGGGCACCTCGTCCGGCTTGAGCCGGGCGCCCTCCGCGCAGCCCAGGACCAGCTCGCACGCCGCCTCAAAGTCGGTCGACCCGCCCCAGCTGGCACCCTGCAGCGCCCGCACCTTGGACGCCACCTTGCCTGCGCCGTCGAGGTGCACCCACTGCGGGCTCGACTCGAAGGTGATGGCGCGGTTGCGGAAGGCGGGGTGGGACTAGCTCGGCCACAACCAGGCCGAGGCCGATGGCCGCCTCCATTGGCGTCCCCACCATCGACCCAGACACGTCGATCAGCGGCACCAGCTTGCCGAGGTCGACCGGCTTTGGCAGCGCCGCCTGCAGTGCCGCCACCGCCTCGAGCGGCGCACCCTCCCCCGCCGCCTCGGCGACCGCCGCCTCGCGCGCCGCAGCCGCCGCCGCCATCGCCGCCTTGACGCCCTCGCGCATCGCCTCCCACTGCGCGTGCATCAGGTCCGCCTCGAGGGTCGACAGCTCGGTACGGCCGCCGCGCATGCACTTTTGCGCGATCTCGTGCGGATACAGCTGCTTGCCCTTGACGGCCTTGGCGCCCTTCTCGAGGAGGGCCTTGCGCAGGTTGTGCCGCGCCGCAACGCGCTGCTCGTCCTCGGGGTGGCGGTTGCCCGTCTCCTCCTGCGCCGGCGCCAGCTTGCCCTTGAGCGCCTCGTTGAGGAAGGCCTTGCGCGACCGCTGCAGGCAGAGGGACGAGACGCGCGCGAACTCAATCTCCGCCCAGCGGTTGGCCGCCATCAGCACCTCGGTGGTGAGGAGGGCGCGGTTGAGGGAGGCGACGAGCTTGCGGTACTTGCGCGCCGACGCCGCCGCGTTCTTGTTCCCGAAGAGGTGTGTGGAGAGCCGCTTGGCGAGGCCGTCAAAGGCGGAGCCCTCGCGGGGCGCGTACTTGCCCGCCAGGGTGAGGTTCGGGGTGCGCGCCTCCTTCTCGGCCGCCTCGAGCTCGGCCGCGTCCTTGAGCAGCTGGTCGGCGAGGAGCGACAGCGCCTTGTCCTTGACCGCCGCGTCGATCCCAGCGACGCCCTGCATGAGCAGGTAGTCCTTCCAGTAGCCAAAGTGCGGCACGAGGTGGAGCGTCGCCGTCGCAGCCTCGACGGGGAGGGCGGCGAGCATCTTGAAAAAGAGGTCCTTCTCGCCCTTGCCCATACCGCGTGTTGCACGGGTCTGGAAGGCGAGCACCGTCAGGTCGGCGAGCGAGGCGGGCTCGGCGGGCACGGCGGCGGTCAGCGAGGCGAGAGAGTCGTCGGGCAGCGAGCGGACGAGCTTGAAGAAGAGGGCGACGAGCGGGGAGCCGGCGTCGGAGTGCTCGAGCGCACAGTTTCGCCGGCCGTCTTGGAGTCCATCATCGCAACGAAGGCGGAGGCGGAGGAGCAGGGCGTAGTGGACGGCATCGTGTGAGTTTGGGCGTAGTGGAGTGGCACACGTCCTCCGGTCTGCGTCGTGGTCGTGTCCGGAACGGAAGTCTCATACTCGGAGTAACGACTGGACCCGGACAGCGGACGCCGCCACAAGTGTACGGGGCACGGTCCGCGAGGGCTGGATATAAGTCGTGTGCGAGGGAGAGGGTCAGGATGGTCACAGCAAACAAACAAACAATCAGCGCCGCTTGCAAAAGCAGCTTGTTACTTAGTCTCCGGACTACCATCCTTTGGGGGGTTGGTCTAATGGGGTCATGATTCGGGAATGTGGCTCCCGCGATCGAGGTTCGACTCCTCGGCTCCCCTTCCCGTTTTGGATTTCTTTTCATTCCTCAGTAATGCATCAACATTTTCCGTGTAGAGAGAGAGAGAGAGTGTTGTCCGTGTATGTAGCTCTTACGTACATTCCCGGAGGAGGACTGCTGACGGGGTTTGCGATGAGAAGCGCTCCGAACGTGGCATTCGGGTGATCAGATCACTACCGCCGAAACGCACGAGTCGTCGGCAAGGTGCTGCATATGGAGCGGGCGGACATCGCTTCAGGGGGGGGGGGGGGGGGCTTGTTTTTACTCTGCCCAAATGCTAGGGGGGGGGTCACAACCCCCCCGAAGACTTCCCCCCGCAGGAGGATGTGGAGCCGGGAACACACCCGCGTTCGCTTCAGTATCGGGGCCTGCGAGGCGCGCGGCCACCCCCACGAGACTAGACGGGGGCGCCAGATG